>NC_046155.1:130951487-131251487 GCF_011064425.1 Rattus rattus
CTCTCTTGGCCCATGAGTAAATAGCCTATGTTGTGCTCTTCTGTTTGGGATTATCTCTACCGTCCAGTGGGGAGAGAGCATTCCAGCTCCACTGCTACAGTAGCTCTTTGCAGCTACGTCTGAGAGGGGAAGGGAAAGTGCTGTTTTGAAGATGGAAGAGTTTCACAGTTGTTGAAGACAGAGGATGGGGGTGGATTTCACTGTTTTAACAATCACAGTTTGGAAACTTGAAATATAGCTTCCTCAGACTGCACAGTTAATAGACTTGCCTACAGTCAGTTCTCGGTGCGAAGACGCAAGTTTCAAACTCTTTTTCCATACGTACATCTGCCAGATGCTGGATTAAGGCTGTGTGCACTGTTGCTCTGTTTCTAGATTCTGCTTTAATGTCTCTTCCATGATGGCTCTCAAATAGCAACCGTGCCCAGGTTAAACTGTCACGGCTTGATGAGAAACACTCAAGTAGATATTGCCCCATATTGGTTGCGGTTTTAACTACAAAAGCAGTTTGAGCCAAAAGGCAACCGTCAGTCTTGGTTCACTTAAACTTAAAGTGGTCTTAAGCTCAACTTGGTTAAGAAATGGTTAATTCTTTCTCCGATGTTTCCCCATTAAGACTTTGGTATAGGCAACAAGCACCAACCAACCAGAAATTATACTGAGATTTTACAACTTTTTAATTTCTTGGAATATTCTTGAAAAATCTGAGGCCTGGTGATTACCAATCCGTAATCTTCTGTTCTTTGTAAGTTTTATTGATCTCATATACTCATTATTAGCATGGGGCATCCTACATGTACCACTACATGTCTGTGTTCTCCAGGAGACAACATTCAGGAGACAGTTCTGCCATTCAACAGTGTGTTTCATGACTCAAACTGAGATACCCTGGCTTCCACAACAAGTGTTTTTTACCTACCAAGTTATCTGGTCAGCAGTTGAGAATATTCTAAATTTCATACATCTTCAATATTTTCACTAATCATACCTGTCTGGGTTGAGATCTATGCACATGTGCTATTTCTTTAAGAAGACATTATCCCTTAGTTTTCTAGCATTCATTCATTTCTACTGATTTGGTAGTTGTCCTCTAAGTTTCTTTCATAAAGGTATTACTGTACCTCTGTAAATAATGAGTTACTGACAGGAAAAGATTGCTGTATCCTCGCTGTACCGTATGCATCTCAGGATCATTGAGATCCCTAAACCCATAATCTTTTGACACTAGCATTTTATGATTTCTGATGATTTCTGTAATTTTCACTCTTGATTCTGTATTTCATTTCCTCTCAGGTTACTGATTGATTATGGGTAGTTTTAAAGCCTTTAACATCGCTCTCATCCCTGAAGCTCTGTTAACTTATAGTGAACTTAAGTCTCTCTCTCTTTTGATTAAAAACTTTTCAGCATCATGTTTACAGAACTCCTACTTTTTTATTTAGTATTTTTTTAAAAAAATACACAGTGTATATTCATGGATTCATACATGACCTTTGGAAGATGTTTTTATTTATTACATCAAATACTGCCCTTCCTTCCAGTTCTTCCTCACAAAGACCCTCCTCCCATTTCTCCTTCCCTATTCCTCTAAGAGCGTGCCCTCCCCAGTGTGTACTCCATCCTGATATATCAAGTCATTCCAGGGTAAGTACCTTCTCTCTCAATGAAGCCAGGCAAGGCAGCCCTATTGGCGAATGGATACCACAGTCAGGACACGATTACTTCTCTTACCTTCTTTCTTCCTAATCTGTTCTGCTCTAGCAATTTTCTTTGTATATTTCACATATTTTCTTTTCACTCTTTAATTTCTATTACCAGGATTTGATATCTTTTGGTTCATTGTGAGAATGCTTTCTTTATTTTACCTTGCCTAGTTATAGAAACGGTATTCCAGGAATCATCTGGAGATGGGCAGAATTGAGTCTCAAGGGCTTCTGCTTTTGTCTCGCCAAAAATCCCACCCTGGTTTTCCAGTGACCACAGTTAGGCTGAATGGGGACTGACTTATAGTCCACACTTTCATTTTGTAGTCTCATGTACTTGACATGGCAGGCAGTCTTAAACATATATTTAAGAAAATTAGCACTTAAATGAAATAGTCACATGGAAATTATCTCTCTATTCCAAAGATCATCTTCCCAGTATCTGGGTCTATTGTTCACTGCCCAGTGTCATTGTGTACTTACTAGCATATATATTTTTAATATTTGGGGGAAATTTGACACTTAGTTCAAATAGGAGATAATTACTACTGTTGGAAGTAATTGTGATATATTTGCCTCATACTCTTTATGTAACAAAATGACTTTCTTACTTACAGTGTCAGTCAAGACCAAGGCTAAGACCAAGTTATCTCTAACTTTTCCTTTCTCCTACTTCTTATCTGTAAAATGTTCCATATCTATCACTACTCATGTATTAATTTAAAATGATTTTTAAGTACCCTGCCCATAATGAAGCTGAGACTTAAACCAGGAAATCTCCTACTTTTGAAGCTGAAAGCCTAAAGTAGAAGACATCAGTATGTACCACATGGGTATGTCCTATGTCACCCCTTGTACTATCTTGCCCCCTTCCTAATTTCAATGTTTCTAAATGTTATCTTTCACCCTTCACTGTAACAGTGCTATTCATTACTAACTACTCTTCCCTCACTTCTGATAGAGGTCATATTAACTACATTGTTTTTATCACTGATGAGCCTGAAGAATAGCATGGATTTGCTGTATTTAATTGGGACCATGGTGTTTTTACAATGGTAGGGTATGGAAATGCTTAGTGAAAAGTAATTCTATTAATGTTACAGCTAAAATTTAGAATTCATCATAATAGTAAATCCACAACTACCTGATAACAGAGCAAGAAAACATGTTAAAGGTCGCAAGTGGATCATCCCAAATTGGAAATTACATTTTGAAATGACTGCTAAAGCAATCCACCATGACTATGAGCTGGGAAAAAGGTGTGATATTTCCACATATAATTTATCTTTAGCATTGCAAGGATGGAGCTGTCAGCATTTCCTATTGATAATCCATTGTTAATTATTTATCTTTTGTATCATGGTATTCAAACAATTTCTGATACATGGACCATTCTTGTTGTCAGCCCATAAGTAACTCAGGAGATTATGAAAGTCATAGATACTCATACTCTTTATTTTGACAGTTCATTCTTTTATCAGTGTATTTATCTACATTCCCACATCTAGACGAAAACAAGCACAGATGTAAGTGGTGCAATGGGAGGTATTCATGTCAGACACCGTGGGTCAAATCCAGTGGAAGGCCAAAGGATATTTTGTTCATACTTGAAACTCGAGCTCTTAGGATTTATTACAAATGCATTAGTGCATTTGTCTAAAATGAACACACATGTACACGTGCAGATACAAGTCATATCATTCTCATCTGTCTTGTGAGAGTTTGCCTCCTAAGTCACAAATCAGGATCCTGCCAAAGTTATCCATTCCCTTGCTGGAGAAAAGAACATCTGTGAGATATAAGTTAATAACTAAATGGCAGCTTTTTGATATCAAAATAGAAAGGTATCTAACAAAGTTCATTATAATGAAAATTGCCCTAAAACATTCCAAAGCATGTGTCCTTCATAGATGATTGGTTTTAATGCCAAAGTAGCACTCACTAGTTCGTAAATTAAGATTTGAAGTTTAAAAGTCATATGTTCATAACATTTTGGGGGTTTATTAACATACAATATGAACTGCAGATCTCACGTTCAACAGTGTGTTTCAGCATGGCTAAAACATGGCATAGTTTCCATTTGTCTTTATTGCCTATACTCACAGCATAGCAACTGCTAAATATTTTCACCTTATGTCCCCTAACTTTCTGCACAAGTAAATGCATGAACGTGTGAGAACTTCATTTATGAGCATTGGTTTTTGTGAGATACCATGCGGGTGCTGGACATCAAACCCAGGCCCACTAGAAAGGCCCCAGTGATCTTACCTGCAGAGCTCTCTCTCTAACCCCATCACATTTCTTATGTTTCCACAACATAGTGAAAAATCAAGAGAGTGCATTCTACTAACTTTTTATTTTCTCTCTTATTCCAAGTATTTGCCTTTTCTGTGACTAAATCTGCTGATTTTTAAATTAGCTTTCAGTTCTTTTTGGAATATTATTTTTTCCTCAGTGATCCTCAACAACAACAACAAAAATAGCTTAAAAATACCTCATCCATAAACGAGATGGCAAGCACACAATGTGATTAGAAGATTTTATCCTTTGAAAAGAACAAAAGTACTAGGTGAAGTTGCCATCTGAGTATAGCAATCCTGGCATCCTCTTTAAGCCACAAACTAGGCATTGACGAGGCTCCTTCTGGTGACGGTGCAGCACCTGATCATGATTTTATGCTGCTCTGGAAGGGTCTGATAGACCACACAAAAATAGAAGGGAGATCCTGGAAACCCTCTGTGGAGTGTGTGCATCTACGTTTTACTTCGCATTGGTGATTAAAGAAGAAGGCTACGGTCAAGTTCCCATGGGAATTTTCCCAACAGATGTGCGCAGGTGAAGTGCCATCTCCAGGGCTCCTCCACACTTAAAGTTTATTATGGGATTAAGTGATCATTTGTCAGCCTTGAAAACTGGATATCGGACCCCTGAGCCTTGCTTGGGGGTCTGAGGCATATCCCTGACATCTGATTGTCCACAGGATCTTTCCTCTCGATGCCTCTCTGAACTTGTGCATCTCAAGAGACTTTGGAACATATTTTAAGACTAAACATAGAGCACATATACAATATAATGCATTACAGAATGAGAAGAATAGGAAGGCACTTAAGATGCAGAAAACAGGTGTGCTTCTAAAGTTATACAGAAAAGTGTAAAGTGGGAAAGCAATGTTCTGTAGCTAAGAAGACGAAATGATTCTATTTTCAGACAATTGTCATGATGAGCATCGACTAAGGCTCATGGCTGGAGAAAAATTCATCCGGCCATTGTTGTCTCTGTCTCGTATCTGTGACCATACTGAGTTATCTATTAGAAATTAATAATGGCAGTGATACAAAATCCCTTTCCATATAGCAAAGTTTTAACCTATCCCACTGAGATTACTAAGTCCCATATATAACTTTCCAAAGCACATGATGATGACCATCTGAGTTAATCTATGTGTGCTGCCCACACTCTATGAGTTCAAGTACTACCTTAGGACTAAAGTTACAAGTATAATTATATAGAATCACATAAACAATGAAAATTTACTAAACCTGGGGAATACCCTTCTTTTTCCATGAATTAGTCAAATACTTAACATCAGATTCAACCTGCACTTCCAAGTCAGTATCATTTCTCTTAATGAATCCTTGTTCTCCTGAAGTTATTGAATCAGTGGCTATGTAGTTGCTTGTGGGAGACAAAGCATAAGCCTGCCGTCTACTTTACCTCTGAAAGAGAAGACAGAAGGGAATTTTGTATTTGGTTTCAGCCTCTGCCAGCCGTTCATACCGCACATCCTATCAACATATAAATCATCATGAGAGCGGCAGAGAATGGAAACCAGAGTTTTCACATTTTGACTCTTTGGACATTTTGGATGGGAAAATTTCTTGCTTATTTGGTTATCTTGTTTAAATCTAGCTTTTTAGTAGTCTTCCTAGCCCTTCCCATGAAATGCCTGCATCACTTTGTCTCTGCAGCTGTGATAACAAAAAGCAGCCCAGATATTGACAAGCGTGTGTTCAGGGGCAAAACGCCTCCAAGACAAACACCTGGGAAGCCCTGAGATAGAGACAGAGATTGTAGATTTTGTTCTCCAAGGCATGTGTGCAGGGTAGGGTTGAAGGTTATTATTGAGACCTTAGTCACTTCTGTCTTGGTGTGGAGCATGAGAAAACCAGGCAGGCTTTTATTGAACACAGTGTGCAAGGCTTTATGTGGGATACCAAAGACATTGATTTCTGGTTTTGGTTTTAGGTTTTGATTTCTCAGGTGTGTAAACAATAAGAAGAATCACTATCACCAGAGACTTATAGCCTCAAGAAATGAGAGATCTGTGGCTTCTCCTTAGCTGAAGTTTCTCTCACCCTAACAAGTTATTCTTTTATCATACGACATGTGATCACAGATGAACAAGTCAATAACATGCAAATGAAGTGAAATGAACATTTTTAGTTAAAGTTTGTAAAGCATAAAATGTATTAACTGCATTGTACATGTTTGTAACCAAACCTATATATGTGCACAAACATAAGAACAAGTGTGTGTGTGTACACATAAACACACACACGCATACACATCATATAGTTTTATTTACCTAATTTCACTTTAAAAAGTTTATAATGTATTTCTTAGTTTTTATCTACCCTTTGCTAAAGGGTCACGTTATTCTTATCATATTTTTCTTTCTAGCATTTCTGCTCCACTAATGTATACACTGGCTTTTACTACGTTCCACCATTTCCATCTACATGCATCTTCTCTTGGATCTTGTTGATTTTATTTGCTGCATTTATTACCCCTAGTCTGTCTTCCATATTCATGGCTATACACATAGAATTATCTGTTCTATTTCCATGAATATAATTTTCTTGTCTTTAATAATTATTTAAATCTTCTGAGTCAGCCAATTTAATGAAGAAATGACAGAAATTTATAAAAGAAATGAAAGATGGACAGAATAAGTGTCAAAGATGGATTAAAAAAAGTCATCAAATCCTGAAGCCATAGTGAGGTGAGAGACAAAGAAAGAGGCATTTGGGTAGGTCAGTTACATTTAGGTGAATTTTTAATGGTTCAGGTAAGTGGAATTCAAGGAATATTGAAAGCATTTTTGACTAACCAAATGACAACAGCAAATCACAAAGGGCTAAGGAAATACTTCAGTTGTTAAACTGCTAGCCTTGTATCTAAGTTCATCCAACAGTAATCCATTTGAAAAGTAGTCAAGTATGATAGCATGCTTGTCTTCCTCTCACTGGGAAAACAGAGTATTCCTGGACCACAGTACCCAGCCATACTTACCTTTAGGTAAGAGAGACCCTGTCTGTAAAATAATATTTACTATGCCTCAGGAAAAACAGCTAAGGTTACACACACACACACACACACACACACACACAGAGAGAGAGAGAGAGAGAGAGAGAGAGAGAGAGAGAGAGAGAGAGAGACAGACAGAGACAGAGGCAGACAGACACAAATATAGAGGATAACATGTGAGAGATACATAGATGGTTAAACGAATTTATGAGTATCTAAGAAAGACAAAGAGACAGACTCACACATACAGAGACACACAGAGAGACATAGATGAACACATGTATGTCTCACACATTCACTCATAAATTACCAAGAAGTCAGCTCTTTCAATTTCATGTTTTTAAAATTATATGCCAGAATTAAAATTGATAAACAATACATAGCCAGAGCTTACTTTAATATATAATTAGAAACCCCTTGAGCATCCTATACTTTAATGACTTCCAGTCTTAATCAAGAGTGAGCTCAGTGTGTAGCTGGAGACCTTATAAATTAAAATACAGTAAGGCTACTAAGATTGGCTATTGCAGAATGAGTTACTGGGTTCCTTCCATATCACACTATACGTTCTCCCCCACCCCCACCCCTGCCCTTGCAGGTCTGCAAATTAGATGCTGGTCATTCTAGGAGAATTCTATGCTGCCTCTAAAGCTAAGCTTATGTGCTTTTCATGCATTTGCTTGTCTTTAGAAAACTCCCTATGTACTGGACTTTTTAATGACAGCCTCCATGTTCTGAAGACTGCAGGACAGCAGTTCTGCAGCCTCATAGGCTGCAGATTTGGAAGTTGAGTAGAACTGGTTTGAGAAGGACTTGTGGCTCTTTATAACTGTCATAAGAACAAAGCTGGATCACTATGCAAAGAGTCTTTTTAATTTAAATATGCTGACTGGACTATGTGTATCAGAAAGTTCTTGGACCAGAGAACAACCTCTTTCATCTGAAGCAATGAACCATAAGTAACATGTGCTGTGACCAAGCGTCCTGTAGCCCAGGACTAAGATAAATGCAAGGACATAGAAGTTGTAGTCCTAAAATCAAGAAAATACTGTGCAAAATATGAATAAAGTTCACTGAAGATTAGCCGATCACATGAGAACCAAAGGATGTGTGTGCTTCCCTCAATGTATTTTGCCTTGTGAAGTGTTCTGTCAACAACGTGCAGAACAGCTCCATAATTCAGTAGTTACATGGTACTATATATTATATAAATACAGTGATCACATTTCTTCTCCTCTTTTATTTTATTATTATTATTGTGTGTGTGTGCACACGTGCGTGTGTGAGCGTGCACGCGTACATGTGTGTATGGGGCATTTGTTTTTAGAGGCTGCTGAATAACCTTAATTATTTGTTTCTCAGACATCATCCAATTTATGTCGTGAGATAGGGCTTTTCACTTGTCTCAAATGTCTCAAGTCACCTGGGCTACCAAGCCACTATTCTTAGAGATCTACACGCCAAGTGCTGGGATAGCAAGCATATGGCTCTACACTTGATTTGGCTTTCTCTCTCTCTTCTCTCTCTCTCTCTCTCTCTCTCTCTCTCTCTCTCTCTCTTGTCTGTTGTGTGTGTGTACTAGAGACTTATCCCAGGTCTACATGCTTACATGCCAAGCATTTTATCAACAAAGCTATCTCCAACACACACACACACACACACACACACACACACACACACACACACACACACACACACACACACCAAACATGGCTATTAGTTCAAGACATTTGAACACTTTGTCCCTATTAAGCAGTTCCCTTTTGGGGATATGTTGAACCCCTCTGCTGTGGGGTCGAGCTGCAGGAAGTAGTCACTAGTGATCATGCCACATAGGGTCCTAACCTGCTTCTTCTTGTCATATCTCCTGCTCACCCTTTCATACATAAGGAATCCCAACCATTTGCTCCCATCACAATGATCTCCATGTCATTCCTTCTCTTCCAGGAAGGACTTTATCTCTTCAAATCTTGAGCCAAAATAAATTCTTCCCCTCTTCAGCTGTCTGTTGTCAAGTATTTGCTTACAGTGAAGAGAAGAGTGGCTTAATACTTTATCTAAATACACTGTCAAGCTTTTCTTTACTCTAAAATGTAACATCCCCAGCCACAACAAACCTTAAAAACAAGCAAATGTGGTCAGTTAAAATAGGCATTGAAAGAATTTCAGATCCATTTTATCATCTTCTTCCTTTAGTCAGCATGAAACCAGGGAAGGTACAGCAGGGCAGACTTGGAGTCCAAGGACAAGCTGTTGTATATCACTGAGATCCTGTTGAAGGAATCAGCCTTGTGCCAAACACTGAAGACGCAGTTGGATTCCAGCTCAATTCAATTTATGTAACACAATTCTGTTCTGTTTGCTCCTGTTGGCAAAGTCTCTCTCAAATGACTGGGATTCTCAGCAGCTCCAGCATGAGGCCCATTGACACCAGAAGAGGGGTAGGAAGTCTTGGTTGTCAGTCTGCAACAATGCCTTCAGGTGCCCACTGCATGCAAACACATCCCCCAGGAGATGCAGAGCTCCCTGATGGACTGCCAAAATATCTGCATACCAATATGGAGACTTTCTTGAGTCCCTCAGTCTCTCCCTGTGTAGATAAGGACCACTGCTGTGAAGACACCCAACTGTGCCTCAAAAGAGGCATTAGGATGACTCAAGGGAAAATTGATTAGGGGAAATCCTTACTCCAGAGGAGACCTCACTTATCCCCTATACCAACTGGAAAAGGAGAGCTGTGAAAAGGAGCCAAATACCCCATCATGTGGGTTTCTGTGTATGTGGTGTGTGTGTGTGTGTGTGTGTGTGTGTGTGTGTGTGTGTGTGTGTGTGTGTAGGCAGGCAGGTCTGCCTGTGCTTCATTATGAATATGCACTCAGAGATGGTGTTACTTTAAAAATATACTAATTTTCTTGATGCATAAAGAAAAAATAAACCAATGACTTTAGCCACATAGCAAGAAGCATAGCTTGTTCCTTCATAGGTACAAAGTTCAGTCTCTATGGCCCTATGACAAGCTCGATTTTAGTTAACCTGTGCTAACAGGATGATATCTTTCTTTCAGGATGTTTTAAGACAGGATGTAAGGAGGTCCCTTGGGCTGATAATTTGTGACATAGCTTGTTAGTTATGTATTACATATGGACTTGAGCAGATCCTGTGGGTACAAATTCCCAATGCCCCTTGAGGTCAGACCTGATTGACCTCACTCAGTCCTAGTTCTTCTCCACATGGTCTTTGGGCTGGCAGTTTTCCTAAGAAAGTTACATTTCTTTTTTATTTTTCATTCTTTCCCTCTTAGATTTCATCTTTTTCCAGTTCTGCTCAAATGCAAAAATCCGTGCTGGTTAAATGCCTAAAATCCAACCACAGGTTGGAATAGGTTCTTGCAAATCTCTCCCAAAATCCAGAACATACAATGATATGTCCTTGGCATATCTAACAGGCATCGGGTCTCCTCCTTCGAGGGGGCAACCTGTGTGTAAGACAGACACTGTAGTCACCCCTCAAGAGTTTCTCGTTTACAATGAAAGAGAAAGATCTTCTTGTTCCAGCTGCAGCAACAAACTCGTCATCTTCAAATAACCTAATAAGACGTTTTCTGTTCAGGTTCAAGTTTCTTGGGATTAGGTCTGATATAAGGTTTTGCTCTTGGCCTTCAGTTCCTAGCAGAACTTGCATGGGTAGTGCTCAGCTTGTCAATGATCTTTTGGTTAGACTTCTCTCTTTACCTAAACTATTGAATAAATATTACGGTAATCAAAACTGATTATGGTATGTGAGCTTATGTGTTGTAGACTATTTTCAAATCTCTCCATCTGTTAAGAAAAAAATGAAAGCTATTGTCCAGAGACCAGAGATTTCACTTGCAACTGGAACCACGGCACGCCCACGTCTGCCATCTCTACTGCACCCGTGGACAATTGTACTCAAAAGAGTTTTGTGATCTATCACTTGAATCTTTCATTATCATGAAAATAGGAAAAGAATATCATCTTTTCTATCTTTGGAATGCTATCTTTGAAAAAACGGCAACCTCTTTGCTTATATTTCACTCAATAAATATAGAAAGGTTCCACTCACATTTGCAAGACTCTAGCTCAAGGGCCAAATTGGTGAAGGTTAAAACCCTACAATCGAACTTCAGGTTTAAAATGGGGTTATTGCTGTAGACACAGCATTTCTGTGTTGTAGAGGTAGGGGCAGGTGCTTAAAGAGGTGGAATGATTTGCTTATGTCCTTGCATTTGGAATTGAACAAGGACTAGGCCCTTGAGCCTGTAAGCTCTGAGCTGCCTACACATTAAGAGCAGTTGGCCTTGCTTTTGCACTGCAGTATTACCTCCGCCCTACTCTGCCTAGAACTTATGTCAGTCTTCCTGAGTGATGCCAACTATGGCAGGTTTTGTGCTTTACTTTATGGTTCTCTTCATGTTTTGGCCTGGAGTGTTTTCTCTTACCACATCTGTCCTCGTGCTCTGGAAGGAGATAAAGCTACATTTTCAACTTAGTAAACCTCTTTTTTATTTTATTTCAGGACTCCTCTATGCTGGAATATGTACACAAGGCCTTCCAAAGTCTCCTGAAGCTATAGGCTATGGAGAGTGTACCCAATAAACTGTGATGGGGCATATGATTCATTCTAGAACACTGTGCTGAATAGGTTTATGTCAACTTGACATAAGCTAAAGTTATCTGAATGGATGGACGCTCAAATGAGAAAATATCTCCATAAGATCCGGACTTAAGGCATATTCATAACTAGTGGTTGATGGGGGATGCCCCAGACCACTGTGGTTGTGACTGCCCCTGGGATGATGGTCCTGAATCTTCTAATAAAGCAGGCAGAGCAAGCCAGGGGAAGGAAGCCAGTAAGCAGCACCCTTTTGTGACCCTAACTAGGATAAATACTGAGCATAATGCTCTACCAAGGACATTAACTGGGGCCCAGGATTCCGAGCCACCATTTATACCATTTCTCTGCTAGCCAAAGCATAACCATCTGTACATTTGAAGCCAGATACTATCCATTCCTTTTGGAGTAAGGAATTCAAAGGAACAGACACTTGGGATGGAATAAATATTATTGTCTTGGTTAAAGACATTGCTGTTAGGAAACACCATGACAAAAGCAACTTGTGGAGGGAAGGGTATATTTGCTTTATGCTTCCAAATCACTCTTTGGGAGGAAGTCATGATAGGAACTCAAACAGGGCAGAAATCTTGAGGCTGAAGCTGGTGAAGAGACCACAAAGGAGTGCTGCTTACTGACTTACTCATTTTGGCTTACCAGCTTGCTTTCTTTAAGATGCCAGGACCAACAGCCCAGGCATGGAATCTCCCACAATGAGCTGTGCCCTCCCACAGCAATCACTATTTAAGAAAATGCCTTATAGGCCTTCATGTAGCCCGATATCATTGAAGCATTGTCTCAGTTGAGGTTTCCTCCTCTCCAGCGACTCTAATTTGTGTCAAGTTAACAGAATAGCCAGCACAGTTGTAAAAAGAAATATGGTTTTATACCATTGTCTCTGTCTAGTTGGAAACTGAAAGACTTCAGAATCAGAGAAATTCAGAAGATATCTGGAGGGGTCTTGGAAGGAGGATTGGACACTAAAGTGATCATCATTGAAGTCCGAGAGCCTAAGCCAATCTAGAGACTGAGAAAGGCACCAGGTATTTATCTTTCCTCCATGTGTACTTGTACACAGACCACAAGCATGCAGATGCATAGACACACACACAAACACATGGGTGCCTATGCTGATCTCCACCTCGGTAGCAAGTAACTCTGATACAGGGGAGAAACTTAAGAGTTCCTCAGATCAGTAGCATTGTATGGCTATAGTTTTATAAACATTGTTCTATATAAAACTATAACCTGTGGAATGAAATAGAAGCAGCATACAGAAACATAAGAGTAAACCTTCTCAGGTTCTATTTAAGGGATTGTTCTTTCTCTGGGATATCCAAGTACAAAACACCTCATTATTCTTACAGGACCCACATTAAAATATAAAAGAAATAATAGTAACTCCTACATTTGATAAATCGTTCTGCTTATCACTTGTAGTTTCTAAAGACAGAAAATAAATGAAAAAACAAAATACTCTAACAGAGAGTGGTTAGAGCAAAAGCAAATGTTATATTTAAACATAATAACACTTGCGGTTTCCTTAAGCTAGATAGAGCAGTCTGCAGTCTCCATGAGTTAGTAAAAAGTTTATCCCTGTGGTAGAAACTATCCCCTTTCTGGACTGAAATTTTGGTGAAGAGAACTCAGCCTCTTGTAGACCCTTCGTCACCAGCTTCTGTGCATCCTCCGTACAACTTCCTAAGAGCACAAGGCATAAGGACCCCATCCTTTCAGCTTCTTCTGCCTCCATGGAATATGATTCTTTTGGTCATGGAATTCGGTGCTGTTAGGAGCATTAGCACCTAATACATTGTCATGGAGAATGAGTGCTTCTTGCTTCCGCTTCCTTCGGAGCATAGCACATAACTATAAATCCCTCTAATAAACTTCAATTCCTTTGTTACAAAGCTCTGTCCTCCATCCACTCCATCAATCCCATTCGTTTGTTTGCTAGACCTCTGTTCTTTATTAATCATGCTTCTGTCTATCCTTTGCTCTCAACAACATATGCATGCTGACCCTCATAACCCTATGTACATGTAAGGTTCAAAGAGAGCCCAAGCCATCGGCAACAGTAACTAAATCCCCCAGGCAGCATCGAGTTATGGCAGTTTTATTTCCCACGTCATTCTCTGCCTTCGCCATCCCATTTGGGGCAAAAAAAGGACTGTTAAATTTTGGGAAGCTAGACAAGTGGGTTCAGGGAGCAGGGATAGAATGTTTATGCTGTTTGAGGAATTTGAAGGCTTTAAGCGAAATGTAGTCAAAGTGTCTTCTAATTCAGGGAAGGGTACATTCAGCATTGATTTTAAAAGCTATTGTTGAGAATTGGTCAAAATGAAACACAGGTTTTCTTTCCCCTGTGGAAAGACTTGAGTTTAAAGTTAGGCAGATCTGAGACCACATATTTGCTTGGCTACATAAGACCCCAGTGAACCTCAGGAGGAGTCTACACAGAGAGCTCAGCTGTCTTCTGTGCAAAGCACAATGGGGCTGCGCTCCTCCTCGTCCTGCTGGGAGAGGAAGGCAGTGTGGGTAGAGGGTCTCCTCTGGGCACATAGGCCCCTTCTCTGCTCTGCTCGTCTTCTCTTGTTTTCTCTTTCATTTTTTTTCTTTTTGCTCCCCCCGCCCCCTCTCCTTCTCGAAGGCGCCTTCTTCTACTCTTTGCTTTTCCTTTTCTTCTCTCGGCATCCCAAAAGAAAGCGTTATCCTTTTTTATTTCTACCTTTTACCTTTATCACCTCATTCTTTAGAAGATTTTCTTTTGCAGGATGATGTCACAGCCCTTCCTCTCCTGTGAATAGAACCATTTTAATCAAGATAAAACCGCCAATGAGATCCTTGTAAAGGTCACACGGAGTCGCTATGTGTAGTACCAGTCCCACAAAAGAGCCCTTCCTTCATGAACAAGTTTTGAAGTGGAAAGAATGTTTCTATTCATGACATCTTTCTAACTTAACAAGGTGGAGTTGAAAAGACCTGCTCCTGAACTCAAGGAACATCCAACTCTACATATTCTGCTTCAGCCTAACCCTTGAGAGTGAACCATTTTGACGAAAATGCTTTTATGGCCGTTTCAAGGCTGATAACCTGCAACAGATCAAGGTCCATGAAACAGGGAAGCATCTTATTTAGGGGAGGTGTTCTCTGGAGGCCATCATCCCTGGGTCAGGAAGGAAGTCTCTTGTCTGTTAGTTTTATGGTGATTAAAAGGAAATAAGCCCGTGTCCCTCTACCTGAGCCTTGAGCCCAACTTCTTTTGAAGCTAAGTCACATCTTAAACATGAACAAATCCTGAATTTTTAAAAACCCCAAAGCATCACCTTAAATATATACATACATTTGTGTATATATTATATATATATATATATATATATATATATAGTGTGTGTGTGTGCATATGTATATATGTGCACACATAAACACTCAACCTCAATTGTGTGTCTAAACATATCATTTCACGAAATTATATTGAGTCTATCTGAACATGGAGAAATCCTTTATTGCCTTCCTTTCTACATCACTCCTGGATTCTTTCTTATTCTACTTTCCCTAAAGCACTCACCCCCAACACCCCACTGTGCTGTGCACACGTATGCCAACACCCAAGGTAAAGCACAGTTGCCTGTCCAAGAATCACTCCATCCCTTTGTATGTCTGGGTCAGTCCAGTTAATTTTAATTGTTCAATAATAACCACTTTACTCAAGAGTCAATTATTTATCCAACTATATTTGTAAAGCAAAACCAGATATAGTTACATAACAAAAAAATGTATTTGTAAAGGAATTGAAGTTTATCAGGGAAATTTATAGTTACATGCCAAGCACCAAAGGAAGAAGTGGGTACAAGAACACTCTTCATGATGATGTATTAGGTGCTAATGCTCCTAACAGTGCTGTGTACCTTGTCCAAAAGAATCATATTCCACGGAGGCAGAAGAATCTGAAAGGACAGGGTCTTCATGCTTCGTGATCTCTTGGCAGTTGTGTAGGAAATGCATGGAAGCTAGCTAGATAAGGATCTAGAAGAAGCTGGGCTCCAACCTGAGTTTTACTCCCCAAAACTTCAGTTCAGAAACAGGATAGATTAATCCCACAGAGGTTCACTTTTCACTAATTCACTGAGACCACAGACTGCCCTCCCTTACCTCAACCAAGACCTAGTCCATTCCTGTGAATCCATGAGTCAATCCAGTTCACTTTGTTAAGTTATAACCATGCTGCTCAAGAGCCCTTGATCCAAATATATTTGGAAAGGAAACCGCAAAACCGTCTAATGTCAGATGCTCACACACATGCATGCTTAGACACCTCAGCCGCCTGGCTGACCTGTCAGTAGGCACATTGATTACTGTGTGTTATTTGAAAGGATTGGGAGTGCCTGTCTCAGAGGGAGAGGGAGGCATCACTACCAGCAAATTCCTGGGATCCGGTTAGTCTAATTTTCCAAGACATAGCTCTAAAAGGAAGATTGCTGCTTGACACTCACAAGGTATGTGGTATAAGTGTCACTATTACAAACATGGGTGGTGTGGTGTTAATGATTGGCTTACTTCCTTGAGAAGAAGAGACTGCTTTTACTAGTTTTTTTTTTAAAGTGGCAACTCAAAATAAAGACATACTGATTGTTCAAGAACAGACCAACTTGTTAACACACTCTGTGTAAATGCTCATTCCAATCTAACCTCATCTCTTCAAAACTTTTCTTCCTCTTTCCGAGTGAAGTGTGACCCGGGTATCAGCCTCTATTTTTTATTTTTTATATTTTATTTTTATTTTTATTTATTTTTTATTTAGAAGCAATAGCATCAGGGTATTCCATAGGCAGAAGACTGGATGAACAGAAGGTTGAGGCTTTGCTTCTCAATACCTACCTAATTTCTGCCTTTGCCCTCACAGTATGGATTTTAGAAAGAAATTCCAAGTGAATTAAAATAATGTATTCTTGGCAGATAGTGAACTGAATCCTGTAGTCCTAACAGTACAATTTATTTAAATTGACAGCTATGGGAATTCTTTATACACAGGAGTCAATTAAAATGATAAAAGAGGCCTGAGGTGGGTTTTGGAGCACTAGCGTTTGGGGACACCTTTACATGTGCAGTAGAAATGGGCCAGGCGTGCCTTTAGGACACCTGAGTTCATTGCTTAGGCTTACACCTCTACTCACGGTTGCAAAATCAGGAGCTTGGTGTCTTCAGTTCATCTTGCAGGGCTGATTAGCAGGCTAATGGACCATCTTGGACTTTCACTGTTCTCATGTTTCAGAAAACTTACAAGAGTTGGACTGCCAATTGTTCTCCTAAGGCACCACTTTCTTTCCTTTTTATAATTGGATATTTTATTTAGTTACGTTTCAAATGTTATCTCCTTTCCTGGTTTACCCTTGGCAAACTCCCTATCACATCCCCCTTTACCCTGCTTCTGTAAGGGTGCTCCCCTACCTACCCACTCACTCCAGCCTCACTGCCCTAGCATTCCCCTATACTGGGGCATCAAGCCTTCACAGGACCAAGGGCCTCTCCTCTCACTGATGTCATAGAAGGCCCTTTCAACCCCTTCAGGCCCTCTGCTAACTCCTCTATTGGGGTCCCTGTGATCAGATGGTTGACTTTGAGCATCTGTATTGGTCAGGATCTGACAGAGTCTCTCAGGAGACAGTTGTATCAGGCTCCTGTCAGCAATCACTTCTTGGCATCAGCAATACTGTCTGGATTTGGTGTCTACATGTGGAATGGAGCCCCAGGTGGGGCAGTCTCTGGACAGCCTTTCCTTCAGTCTCTGCTCCACTCTTTGCCCTTGTATTTCCTTTAGGCAGGAGCAATTCCATGTTAAAATTTTGGAGATGGGTGGGTGGCCCCATCCCTCAATGGGAGGAGGTGGTGCCTCTTTTCCTGAAAATACAGTTTCTCTGAATCCTCTGTTTTTGTGGAACTTAGATTCCCATTTTCCCCCACTGGCCACTGAAAATAGGAGAGCTGAACATTGTCCTCTGCCTCCAGTCCCCTCATGTCCTCAGATGGAAAACGGTGGCTTTCCATAGTAAAGGGCATGATTATACTTCTTCAGCATCCATGGATTCCCACATGGTCCACTCTTCCTGCTTTCTTCAGGGCTTCAAGCTCTGGACTATATAACTTAACATGTTATCAACAGTATTCCTTTGAAACAAAGGGTAAAGACAGGCACAGTGGGAATCTTCCCTCTTTTTATATTCCTGGAAAATAATTGAATTCACTACAATCATGTTACACACTGAGAACTGGACCATGATGAGATATTTGTGCAAAGAGTGTAGACAAAAATGTAAAAAATAGCAGAAAGACACTATACTACTACTCAGGGAACAACTACTGGGAATATTAGCCCATTGGCAGCAAATCTTTTAGTGTGATGATTTGTATAACCCATGTTGGTAAGCATCCTGTGGGACTGGAATTAGCAGCAAGATACAATGTTGGTGCTGGAGCCAGACCCAGGTCCTCTGCAAGAGAAAAAGGTGCTCTTAATGACCGAGCCATCTCTCTAGTCACCCAGCCCCATTTCTGAAATAAATAACATAAAAAAATCATGACAGTTTCTTGCAAAAACAGTTCACGTCTTTCTCAAGACAAGTAGCAGTAAGGTCCAAATTAGAGCTCAGATCATATGTCTGTAATTTCTTTCCTCTTAAATTCATTGAGTTAGGGGCAGATGCATTGAATGAGGAATGTTATCTTCTCCTTTCCTAGAGATACACATGTACTATATGTAGTAGCAAAAATGATGTTTTCTCATCTCTGTCTCTCTGTCCTAATTCTCTAATATATATGTACATATGTATAACACCAAACTACATATATATATGTATATATATACATATATATATGGTATATAATTATAATTAGTTGAATTATAAAAATATTTTTCTAATAGTATAAATTTCGAAAGCTAAAAAAAATGAAAAAAAGAAAACAACCAAATGATCACATATTTTCACCACATACTGACAAACAAACAAATTAAGTGGCCCTGTCTCTGACAGCTGACAACTAGACTAGGATGTGCCCTACTAAGCATAAATATTTCCATAGCTATCAACAATAATTAGCCAAGGTCATTGTGTGGGTGTAGTTAGAAATGATTTTTAAAAACATCATGACTTAATAGAAGCAAAGTTGAGCATGACACACAGATTTAAAAAATTACCAGAAATGTTCCTCTTTGTATGAAAATCAACAACCATTTTGTCAACAGGAAGTCTAGTCATCCTTTCTTCACTTTTGACTCCTAGATAAGAATAGCATTCATGCTCATGATGGATCACTGATTTATCTTAATTGTTCTCCATAAAACACCCAGTAAAAGACCACATCTTCCCTCTGCCCCTTCCACCATTGGATGACTTACATATATAGCCTGCTGTTTGCATGTGTGAAAAATTGCTAAAATTATCTTTAACTGCCAGTACATTCCCAATTATTGAATATTAGAAAGTGTAAATAACCAATTAGCATTGCTCATTAAATAATATATTTAGTACCTTGAGAATTTCATACAATGCATTTTTATCATATTCCTCCCAACTCTTCCCATATACAATTGTTCCTCATCTCTCTGCCAACCAACTTTTCTTTCCTTCTTTTTAACCTATTGAGTATAGTTTGTCTTGTGCAACTACTCTTAGGTGTGTGTGGTGGTGGTGGTGGGTCTTCTCTACGATGTGATCAGTGACCAGAGAACACATCATTAGGACAAATACTGACTCTTGAGCTCCCAGAAGCTATCAAATGCTGATAGGTCAGTGGTTCTCAACATTCCTAATACTGTGACCCTTTGACACAGCTTCTCCACCACATGTTGTAGTGACTCCAAACAAAAAGATACTTTCTGTTGTGATTTCGTAACTGCAATTTTGCTATTTTGTTACAAATTGTAATGTAAATATCTGTGTTTCCCAATGTTCTTAGGGTTGTGACCCACAGATGAGATGCTGCAGTAGATCCTCAACTAGTGCTAGCATTTGTGACTACCTCTCCAACTTCCATGCTCGGATTTTATCTGACTTGAGCGTGCACAATTTTTGTGAATTGATTCAAAGAAACTGAGTTTATATGGGCAACTGCCTTTGTGCCAAGAAGCTCATTCCTTTGATCCTATCTACTACTACTGGTTCTAATGAACTTTACATCCCCTCTCAACTAAGCTAATATCTCTGAGTCTTGGTGGTAGAGACAAGACATTCTACAGTATTATATTTTCTACACATTGACAAGCTAAAGGTCTCTATGTTAACTTTTATCTACTACAAGGAGAAACTTCACTGACAACATTTGAGGGATTCACTGAGGATAGCAAAATGTCAGTAGGAGACATAATAATACTAGTAAAAATACTATAATAATAGTATTACATTTTACCCTATAAACTATGATGCATCTAGCCACTTGGTTCCAATAGCAGTGTGATTTGTGAGTTCCATCACATGAAGTAGGCCATAGGGCCAAACAGAGGGTGCTTGGTTATTCTCAAATAATCTGTGTCACTATTACACTGGCAAATCTTACCAGGTCAGTCACAACTGATGACTGCAGGGTTCATAGCTAGATTTGAATATGTGTGTTTCTAAATAAGATATATATTTTTTCAATTTCTATGAAGAAATGGAATTCTGATGGAAATGGTATTGAACATGTATTGGCTCTGGTAGAATGACTATTTTACAATATTAATTCCACTAGACCATTAGTACAATAAGTTCTTCTATCTTTTTGTATATTTTCAATTCCTTTTTTCATTGTCTTAAAGCTTTCATTATACAAGTTTTCATTTCTTTGTTTTATCCCTTTCAAGATTATTTTAATGCTGTTTTAAATGGTACTATTTTCCTGCTTTTCTTCCCTCTGTGTGATTGCTGTTGGTATAGAGAAAGATTTGATATTTGTAATAAATATCTATCCGGCTACTTTGATGAATGCATTTATCAACTGTAGAATTTTTATAATGATTTTAAGACTATTTTGTCTTAGAAGCATAATATTTGTAAATAATGACTTTTATTTTCCTATTTCTGTTTTCTTTATTTTCATTTCTTGTCTTCTTGTTTTAGTTTAGACTAGCACTATGTTAACCAAGAATGGAGAGGGTGACCATTCTTGCATTGTGTCTAATTTTGTAGAAATATTTTGAGTTTTTCTTTGTATAGGATGATGTTGGTTATAGGATTATTATATTATGCTTTTATTATATTGATGCACATTGCATCCCTAAATTCTCCTGGACATTTTTCACAAAATTACACTGGATTTTGTCAGAATGTGATAACCACATGGCTTCTTTTTTAAAATTTTTATTGGATTTTTTTAAATTTACATTTCAAATCTTATCCCCCTTTCCAGTTACCCATCCATAAACCCCCTATCCCATCCTTCTTCTATGAGGGTGTTCCCCTACCCACTCACCCACCCCTTCCTGTCTTCCAACACTGACATTCCCCTACACTGGGGGATACAGTCTTGGCAATACCCAGGGCTTCTCCTTCCATTGGCACCCAACAAGGCCATCCTCTGCTACATATGCAGCTGGAGCCCATGGGTCTGTCCATGTGTAGTCTTTGGGTGGTGGTTCAGTCCCTGGGAATTCAGGTTGGTTGGTATTGTTGTTCTTCCTTTGGGGTTGCACACCCCTTCAGCTCCTTCAGTTCTTTATCTAACTCCTCCTCAAAAACTCTGTATTTGACATGCTCTGCCAGAGCCTCTCAGGAGACAGTTATATCAGGCTCCTGTCAGCATGCACTTGTAGGCTTTAACAATATTGTCTAGGTTTGGTGGCTGTATATAGGCCGGATCCCCAGGTGGGGCAGGCTCTGGATGGCCATTCCTTCATTCTCTGCTCCAAACTTTATCTCCATATCTCCTCCTATGAATATTTTTGTTCCCCCTTTTAAGAACGACTGAAGCATCTGCACTTTGGTCGTCCTTCTTCTTGAGCTTCATGTGGACTGTGGATTGTATCTTGGGTAACCTGAGCTTTTGGGCTAATATCCACTGAGTGCATATCATTTGTGGTTTTGTGTGTGTGTGTGTGTGTGTGTGTGTGTGTGTGTGTGTGTGTGTCATTGGGTTATCTCACTCAGGATGATGTTTTCTAGCTCCATATATTTGCCTGTGAATGTCATGAGGTAATTTTTTTAACAGCTGAGTAGTACTCCATTGTGTAGATATTCTACATTTTCTGTATCCATTCCGCTGTTGAAGGACATTTGAGTTCTTTCCAACTTCTGGCTATTGTAAATAAGGCTGCTATGAGCATAGTGGAGCATGTGTCCTAGTTATATGTTGGAGCATATTTTGTCTATATGCTCAGGAGAAGTATGGCTGTGTCCTCAGTTAGTACTATGTCCAGTTTTCTCAGGAACCTCCAGACTGATTTCCATTGTGGTTGTACCAGCTTGCAATCACACCAACAATGGAGGAGTGTTCCTCTTTCTCCACATCCTTGCCAGCATCTGTTATCACTAATCTCGAGTCTCTTTATATGGTAGATTACATACATTGAATTACATATGTTGAATTCATGGTGGATAAAATTTTTTATGTTTTTTCATATTCAGTTTGCAATTATTTTATTGAAAATATGTACATCTATGTTCATTAAAGAGACTGTCCAATGATTTTATTTAATTAAATCTTTGTCTGCTTTTGTAATACTTACTTCATACAATTTGGAAGTGCTCCATGCTCTTTCATTTCATAAAATAAAATAAGATGTATTGGTATTAGTTATTTAGTTATTTGAGTATCTGGTGGAATTCTTCCTGGTGTCCATCTTGTACTTTATTTCAAATTTTTAATGATTGTTTCAATTCCATTGTTTTCTTTGGACTAATTGAAGTTTTTACTTTATTTTCATTCAATTTTCTGGAGGTACTTATAAATTCATCTATTTCATTTAGATTTTCCAGTTTCCTATTATCCTCTGTAGAGGTGATTTCATGGTCACAAATTCCTTATACATTTTATTATTGTATTTTCCCCTTTCAGTCATCACTGATATATTTGGTATAGTATTTGGCTTGTCATTGGTGGTCTGTCAAGGCTTATAGACCATCATTCTGTCCCTTCCATCCTCCAAAGGTTCCATTGAAAATTAGTTGATTTTCTAATGGACCTCCTTTATATGTGATTTGGTCCTTCTCTCTTGACACTTTCAATGTATTTTTAAATGTACACTTAGTATTTTTATTATCGTGTAACATTGGACCTTCTTTTCTGTTCCTACCTGGTTGGTATTCCCTATGCTTCTTACTCCTTAATCATATCCCTTTTCTTAGATTTGAGGAATTATCTTTGATAGTTTTGTTGAAAATATGTTTGATTTTCACTTAGGTTTTATCGGAATTATTTACATATTAAATGCATATTATTTAAATATTTAAGTTAAAATTTAATCCCATAATAGGATACAATCTTATCTCATGCCTGAAATCTACAAATTTCTAAGACATTCTTAGGCTTTCTTAAGAATCATGTGGGCCACTTCTGGTTGTATTTAGTCCTCAAAAGATAATAGTCAGGCTGAACACTGCCTATTTATGTGACTTGAATTTCATTGACTTACTGATAATAAAATTCTTTATAATTTCTTAAAACAAAAAGAAGAATATGTTTTGTGATTTTTTTTACTTCAGTTTCTTCTTATATAACTGTTACTTATAAAAGTTTGGTCTTTTTAGAGTGCTCTAGAGATCTTACAGGTTTTATGCCCAAGTTATTTTAGATTTAATATTTCCATTGACATGGTCTATTAGTAGTACTTTATCTTCAAGACCTGATATTTCCTCTTCCACCTGTTCCTAAATGTTGATGATATTTGTTTCTGAACTACTTGTCAACTTGAGCTTCTTAGTTTCCATTATATTATTTGAGCTGTATTACATTCAATTTTCATACCTTGAATTACTTTGATTGTTTTTTATCTCCACCTTTATTAAATTATGTATTTCTTATTAACATTTCAAATGTTATTCCCTTTCCCGGTTTCCAGGCCAAATCCCTCTAACCCTTCCGCCTCCCCTTCTATGTGGGTATTTCCTTCCCCATCCTTCCCCCATTACTGCCATCCCCCAACAGTCTAATTCTCTGGGGGTACAGCCTTGGCAGGGCCAAGGGCTTCCCCTTCCACTGGTGCCCCTACTAGGCTATTCATTGCTACCTATGAATTTGGAGCTCCGGGTCAGTCCATGTATAGTCTTTGAGTAGTGGCTTAGTCTCTGGAAGCTCTGGTTGGTTGGCATTGTTGTTCATATGGGGTCTCAAGCCCCTTTGGCTCTTTCAGTCCTTTCTCTGATTCCTTCAATGGGGGTCCCGTTCTCAGTTCAGTGGTTTGTTGCTGGCATTCGCCTAAGTAATTGCCATATTCTGGCTGTGTCTTTCAGAAGAGATAAACATCCGGTTCCTATCAGCCTGCACCTTTTTGCTTCATCCATCTTATCTAGTTTGGTGGTTGTGTATGGGCCACATGTGGAGAAGGCTCTGAATGGGCGTTCCTTCAGTCTCTGTTCTAAACTTTGGCTCCCTCTCCCCTCCTAAGGGTATTCTTGTTCCACTTTTAAAGGAGTGAAGCATCAGCATTTTCGTCATCCTTCTTGAGTTTCATGTGTTCTATGCATCTTGGGTAATTCGAGCATTTGGGCTAATATCCACTTATCAATGAGTGCATACCATGTGTGTTTTTCTGTGATTCAATTACCTTACTCAGGATGATATTTTCCAGTTCCATCCATTTGCCTATGAATTTCATAAAGTCATTGTTTTTGATAGCTGAGTAATATTCCATTGTGTAGATATACGACATTTTCTGTATCCATTCCTCTATTGAAGGGCATTTGGTTTCTTTCCAGCTTCTGGCTATTATAAATAAGGCTGCTATGAACATAGGTGAGCATATGTCTTTGTTGTATGTTGGAGCATCTTTTGGGTATATGCCCAAGAGAGGTATAGCTGAGTCTTCAGATAGTGTAATGTCCAATGTCTGTTTCTATGATCTGCCCATTGATGAGGGTGGGGTGTTGAAATGTCATACTATTATTGTGTGAGGTGCAATGTGTGCTTTGAGCTTTAGTAAGGTTTCTTTTATGTATGCAGGTGCTCTTGTATTTGGAGCATAGTTATTTAGGAATGAGAGTTCATTTTGGTGGATTTTTCCTTTGATGAATATGAAGTGTGTCCTTTTTTCTTTTTGATGACTTTTGGTTGAAAATCTATTTTATTCAATATTAGAATGGCTACTCCAGCTTGCTTCTTCAGACCATTTGCTTAGAAAGCTGTTTACCAACCTTTTAATCTGAGATAGTGTCTGTCTTTTTCTCTGAGGTGTGTTTCCTGTAGGCAGCAAAATGCTGGGTCCTTATTACATATCCAGTTTGTTAATCTGTGTCTTTTTATTGGGGAATTGAGTCCATTGATGTTGAAATATATTAAGTAATAGTGATTGCTGCTTCCTGTCATCTTCGTATTTGGAGGTGAGATTATGTTTGTGTAGTTCTCTTCTCTTTGTTTTGTTGCCAAGATGATTAGTTTCTTGCTTTTTCTAGGGTGTAGCTTGCTTCCTTGTGTTGGGCTTTACCATTTATTATCCTTTGTAGGGCTGGATTTGTAGAAAGATATTGTGTAAATTTGGTTTTGTCATGGAATATCTTGGTTTCTCCATCTATGTTAATTGAAGTTTTGCAGGATACAGTAACCTGGGCTGGCATTTGTGTTCTCTTATGGTCTGTATGACATCTGTCCAGGATCTTCTGGCTTTCATAATCTCTGGCAAGACATCTGGTGTGATTCTGATAGGTCTGCTTTATATGTTACTTGACCTTTTTCCCTTACTGCTTTTAATATTCTTTCTTTATTTTTGCATTTGGTGTTTTGACTATTGTGTGATGGGAGGAGTTTCTTTTCTGGTCCAGTCTATTTGGAGTTCTGTAGGCTTCTTGTATGTCTATGGGCATCTCTTTCTTTAGGTTAGGGAAGTTTTCTTCTATGATTTTGTTGAAGATATTTACTGGTCCTTTGAGCTGGGAGTCTTCACTCTCTTCTATACCTATTATCCTTAGGTTTTATCTTCTCATTGTGTCCTGGATTTCCTGTATGTTTTGGGCCAGTAGCTTTTTCTGTTTTACATTATCTTTGACAGTTGTGTTGATGATTTCTATAGAATCTTCTGCTCCTGAGATTTTCTCTTCTATCCCTTGTATTCTGTTGGTGATGGTTTTATCTATGGCTCCTTGTCTCTTCCTTTGGTTTTCTATATACAGGATTGTCTCCCTTTGTGCTTTCTTTATTGTTTTTATTTCCATTTTCAATTCTTTCACCTGTTTGATTGTGTTTTCCAGGATTTCTTTCAGGAATTCTTGTGTTTCCTCTCTAAGGGCCTCTACTCTTTACTTGTGTTTTCCTGCATTCGCCATCAGGTTTTCACTGGTGTTATCTTGTTTTGCAATTTCTGACAGTGGCTTGACCTTCCTGTAGGCCTGTGTGTCAAGAGTGCTGTAGACCTTTTCCTGTTTTCTTTCAGCCAGTTATGGGAATAGAGTATTCTGCTCTCAGGTATGTAGTCATTCCTGTCCACTGACTTACAGCTGTCCCTGTGGGTGGGAACCAGTAGGGCTTGCCCCTACTTCTCCTAGGTCCCTGTATGCAGGGGGCCCTGATGGTGCTAGGTGTTTTCCTCTTGAGTCAGAAACATGGGCAGAGAGTTATCTCTGGTTTCCCAGGCATGTCTGACCCTGTGAAGGTCTAGCTCTCCCTCCCATAGGATTTGGGTACAGGGAGCTGTTTGACCCGGTCAGTTCAGATCAGAGCGCAGTCTGGACCACAGGGCTTCTGCAGTTTGACTACTCCAATCTTCCCGTGACCAGAGGCACTACATAGTTTCCTCTTGGGCCACGGATGTGGACAAGAGTGGGCAGAAGTGGCAGTCTCTCCTGCCCTGCAGTCTCAGGATTGCCCACACTTCTGTGTGATGAAATCTCTCTTCCACAGGGTTTGGGAGCAGGGAGCTATAGGCCAGGATCAGCAAGGTTTGGGCACCAGCTCGAAACCAAAAGTGTCTGGTCCCAGAGGAATTTTGCCTTTGTGTGTCCTGAGTCTACCAGGCAGGTCCCTTGGGGCAGAAAAGTTGGTCTGACCTCTGATCTCAGGCCTGAAGTCACTCCTCCGGGCTGGCTTTCAGCTCTCTGTGAGGGCAGCAACCAGAAGGTCCTGCCCCTACTTCTGGGTCCCTGTGTTTAGAAGGCCCAGATGGTACTAGGCATTTTCCTCTAGAGTCAGAAATGTGGGCAGAGAGTAGTCTCCTCTGGTTTCACAGGCATGCCTGCCCCTCTGTAGGTCCAGCTCTCCCTCCCATAGGATTTGGGTGCAGGTAGCTGTCTGACCGGGTCCGCTCAGATCCGGGCACAGTCTGGACCACCTTGATTGTTTCATTAAATTCTTTGTTAATGTTTTCATTATCCTCATTTGTGCCTTTGTTCATACCTTCCTTGAGTTCCTTGAATATTTATAATTCTGATTTAAAATTGTGCTTTGCATTCTCTTAGAGCATTACAATTAAAATTGCTAAATCTTGGAGAAAGCATAATGCACTGTTTACTGAAACCATTTGTGTTTTGACTTTACCCAGGCTTCTTGAATAAGGTCATTGATAATGTTTCTTGTAATTATCTAGTCTCACCTTATTGTGTGGTGTTTTAGGTCCTTGTTTGTCATAACTCCAATATACAGAGCCAATGAAGTCCTAGATGAATTCATATTATTGATATGAACATGATCATGTCAAGAACCTCCATGCCTTAAACCAACAGAAATTGCAAACCTTTCCCTGGTCTGAGTATGAACGATTACATGTGACTGATCCTTAGCTAAAAGCAGTGTGGACAGGTAATGGCAATGGCATTTTTTTCCAACTGGACCACAACCAGAGATAGCTCTCCTATACAAACCTCCTACTAAGTCTAGCTAACCAGCTTCCTTTTCTTTTGTGGTGTATATAGTAAATATGAGTTTCCAGATAGTTGTTGATGTGTCTCCATCACAGCACAGGACTCACAAGACCCCAGCTTTTCTATATATGTGCTTGTTTCCTCATTCTCCTTAGTCCCATTTAGGTCAATCCTTAAGTCCTGTGGATTGTGCCAAGTGATGCTTTAACAGGGCCTCTGAGTACAGGGAACTTGCATTGGTTATCAGAGTGGATATGTCCATGAAAGCATGTAAATAAAGGTAAGAGTGGGGAAATTGCTATGTGTTGAGTATAAACACATGTAGAGGTACTCAGATTATATATATATATATATATATATAATATAGTATGCAGTATGTATGTAGTATGTATATATGTATGTAAGTGTGTATAACCATATACATCTATATCTATTCCCATTTTTACTTTTTGTTAGTGAAGTCTTATATATGATTCCAACTTATTAAGTTGTGGGTCAGTTAAATCTTGGATGGTGTTCATTTTTGGGTCACTCTGTGTCAGAATGTAATTGGAATGTTTTCACTAGTTTAGATCAGATGGGTTACATGTAGCTTATAAGTTTAGGACTAAAGCTACAGGACGGAGATTATCATTACTAATCTTCAGCATTCTGTAGAGGAGTTGCCAATTCTGAAGGTGGTCCTTGATTAGCAAGGGCTGGGTTCACTGTGTATGTGGGCAGTACTCCATGGATAAAAGAAGAATAAGTGTATGTTGGTAGTCTGACAGTCATTTTGGGAGCTCTTATCTTGAATCAAGAGCTCAAGATGCTATGTGGTCCAGGACATCTTGGTCGGTGGGTGACAGACTGCCTCTGGGTATTGTACCTGAAGTTCTGGGCCAGACTCTACAGGTTTCCAGATAAGCAATGGGTAGACATCAGAACATGATCCAAGTATGGAGTTGAGTGAAGGAAATTCTGAGTGCTTGTGAGAAAACCCCTAGAAAACAAGACAAGGGTGTTCCTGATGGACATCATGGAGTTGGCATGGCCTAGATGCCCTGAGAGGCATGTGTCATGTTTTTCAAGTTAGAGACCATGGCTCCTGTAGCATACTGTGCCTCCCAGTTCCTAACAGATCAACACACTCCATCAGGCAGTGAAACATTCAATTCACTTTGTGTTTCTCTGTATGTTCCCTCAGAAGTCAAGAAAGCATAGGAGCTTGAAAGGACAATTAGTCTTAGGCATTAATCTTGTGTATCCTGAATAGCTTGTAAATGTAATTGTATCCTGGCAATACAACTGTATTATTGATCCTGGCAATTGGCATTATATTCTGCTTCTGATAAAGGTCTAAAAAGTTGGATTGCTCTCAATAAAGTTGTCACAGACTCTGTCTTGTTATGTGTCCTCCTAACTAAGTCTGGTTTAACTTTTTTGTGCCCATATCAAGTGATCTTGGTCCAGTAACTAAGCATGAGTGCTTACAGCTTGTTTCTTTAAAACACAGAGTTGTTCCTTGATTGAGCTTTCCTGCCCCTCCCAGTGTAGCAGAGAGGAGTGAGATTCCTTACAGTCATTACAGTGGGCATTTGTTTATATGCTTACATGGAAAAACATGGGTTTGTCATGTGCAGCTTGTTCTTGTGATTATATAGAGTGTGAATTTGTGAGAACTTTACTCATATCATTCTTCTTAACCTTCAGAGTATAAAGTGTCTGATGCTCCAAGTAAAGTTGTCTATTGCATTGAGACTTTCATCTACTTCAAATTTAGGCTTTATTTTCCCAGGTTCCAAAAGCTTTTAAGGCAGTAAATAGTTAGGGTAGATGATAGACAGGTGGGTGTGGGAATGGGTCTAAAAATGTACCTGCAGTTCTGGGTCAGACTCCATCCACATGGTGCCAATTTTGGATGGGGTGGCGGATAGGGTGGCTGCAAATTAAACTTTTCAAAAATAAAATAAATCATACTTGTCAAAAATTTAGATATAATAATTGCTATTTAATTCTTATTTCAAAAGTTTACTTAAAAGTCTGTCTGGTGTTCTCCTATTTAGTTTGTATTTCCTATTAAGATATACAAGAATAGGAATTTTATGCTTGACAAAATTTTACATTGCAATATTTGTCAAGGCAACGATTTTTTAAGTTCAGTTGCATAGTCTTTTGCTGATTTTAAAAGTTATATAAATGTTAACGGAAAATAATGGCCAGCAGTGATTGACAGGACTAGGACTTCATATCATATGGCTTAGTATTTCTTTTGTCATGTGGTTGTAGATCCCCCTCTAACATTAGAATTCTTCGGCTTATCTGTACATTGAGTACAAAGCTCAGTTTTTATATTATTATTAGTTCAGCAATGAATAAAGCTATTCTTTATGAATCTTACATAACCTTCAAATTTTCTTTACAATGGCTCATAGCTGTAAGAATGGCAAGAAAATCTATTGCATTGTGTGAATACTGTAAATTTTAAAGGAATTAAAAGGTTTAGAGTCCCATTTCAACATTGAATTGTGTGGGCTAACTTATACTACTTAATAGATTTATTGATGCCTCAGTTTATCATTTTTAGAAACCATGATGGAATATTTTACAAGATTGTTGCTATGATAATTAAGAGAATGTATGGGAAGTGTGGCAAATGGCAGCATATGTTCATGATGAATTTGCCAACAGTTGCTTTTTTTCCTTTCCCTATTTAAAGAAAATATCCAGAATTTGTGTTTCTTTTGGCACCTAATAATGCATGAAATCAACAAATTTATCAAAGAAAATCATGATTCATGGATGGTACTTAGCAGTTTGTCCTAGGATAGGAGGCATGGGCTTTCCTGGGAGACTGTAGAAAAGAGACTAAAGATGGACAGTTCTTTTCTGGTGTGGAAAGAAAGTTCTCACTTGTACCACTAAGCAAGGAAAATAAAGGAGGAAAAAAATGAGGAGGGCTCACAAATGCTTATACTATGACCTGGAATATGTGTGCCATCCTGGGACACTGGAAAGAAGAAATTATATTTAAGATCAAGCATCCTACACTCCGAATGAGAAGTGGCTCTGAAAACTTTGAATTTAACTTAAAGAACAAAGGTCCTATATTTTCTGCACTGGTTCTGTTTGAAAAAGTTCTATTTGCTCTAATTAGTAAAGTCTCAATTTTGTCGACAATTATGTTTTTTATTTTATTTTTATTAGATTTTTTTTACTTACATTTCAAATGTTATTCCCTTTCCCAGTTTCCTGTCCATAATACCCCCCTCCCCTCCCCCTCTGCCTCCCCCTTACGGGTGTTTTCCCCCTTACTGTCTCCCCCCAACATTCCCCTGCTCTGGGGGTCCAACCTTGGCAGGACCAAGGGCTTTCCCTTCCTTAAAAAGAGAAAAAAGCAATTATGTTTTAAACGATAGTCCAAGTTGTCTCCTATGTAACTACATTCCAGGTATCTCAAGCACTACAAGTATATGTACTCCTTCTTTCCACATGGGATGCTCAATTACTTGGCTACTCTTTAACCTCATTTCTAAAGCACAGATGGAATATAATGTTCACTTTCGGGAATGATAGGATCGTTCAGTGGGTAAAGGCACCTGTCTCTAAGGCTGATGAACTGAGTTTGTTTCTGAGAATACACAAGGTAGAAGGATAAAACCTGCTTCTACACAATGTCCTCTGACCTCCACAACCATGTCTTCGCCTCGAAACTGCTCTTCAAAATTCATATAAAATGTAATAAAAACATAAAGAAAACTAAGTGTACACTTTCCACAGGATAAGAATCACCTTGTTTCTGACTTTAGATGAATAGTCCAGTTCAGACTGTGAATGGAATTGTCTCCATAAAAGACTCCAAGATGAATGGGTGAGCATAATATAAAGATGAACTCATGAATTTGGATCAAGAAAGATAAATGACAGGGAATAATCAGACCAGCTCAAATTTTCTAGTGTTTGCTGAGGCAATACATTGATAAAAAGCACCAGGCTTCTGCTTGACACCGGTGTGTGTTAATTGTTAATCAATTGTTTTAAAGTCACAGAACTTCTGCTGAGGATCCTAGGGATCCTAGGGTATGGGGATTTTTCAATGTCATATCTTTAAAACATCACACACACACACAATATATATATATATATATATCCATTAACATTTATGTTTACCTTAAACTTGACTTTCTCTTGGTGATATTCTCATCCAATATAATTTAGAGAATACACACACACATACACAGTATGCATATATATGTATATACGTACATACCTTTACACACAAAATACATAAAATATATAAAGTCAATTAGAATGTATATAAATCATATGCAAACACGATGTATAATTATATATACTACACATATATTTAGACATATTATACACATAATATGTATGTTATGTGCTGTGAAATTATATTTGTATCATATATAGTGAAGTAAGGAACAAAGAAAGCACGTAAGGGTTTTTATATTTGTTATTCTCCATATTCTTATCTAATTTTAAAATTAAGAGGAAAATCATGGAAAAAATGAAAAATAATTTATTTAAATTGATGGAACCATGTACGGAGCCATAATTGCTTAAAATTTTATGTATGCATGTCTGTGTGGATACCTGTGAAAATGTAAGTGCTGTGGCCCATGTGTGTATTTCGAAGACAACTTATAGGAGTTGGTTCTTCCATGCACATCCGGGTCCCGAGGAGAGAATGAAGGACTTCAAGCTTGGTAGCAGGTAAACTAACCTACTGGCACATCTCAATCCCTCGGGATCATTTTCATTATTAATATACTTTCATATCAACAAAGCTTTGCTTCTGGCTACCAAAGCTTTCAATTCTAACTGCTCCATCTGCTACCTCTCTACCCAAGGTTAATAGACTCCGGTTCACACTGAAGTTCTGATGGTTCAATGCTTGTAATAAAATTGTTACCAGCATATCCCACATATAAATACTGTTGTTTCCTTAAAGAATTCATTTCTATTGTTTTAAGACACTAGACAGTGTATGGTAGTTTGCTACAGTAGGCCTAGGACACTCTCAAATACATGAACTGTTCATAAGATACTATCATTGTTATTATTATTGTTGTTGTTGTTTTGAAATAATACCTATAAAGTAAGAAAACAATCTTAATGATAGCACAATTTCCTTTTGGAATAGGACAATGTTATTTCATGTGCACAAAATCCCATGGACTTTATACCATCATTAAAGAAAATGCTTGGTACAGGACTTGTATCAGTTGGATGGGCTTTCCCTGCATTCATAGGAATATAAGTTTGAGTCACAGCACTTATATTAAAAAGCCAGATCCAGCGGTTCATGCCTGACATCCCAGTGCTAATGGGACAGAGACAGGGAGATTCCTGGGACCTTCTGTCTAGCCAGCTCAACAGAATCAGTAAACTCCCAAGTTGGTGAAATTCGGCTTTGAAGTGTGAGGCATGAAGAGATGGTGGCTAGAATCTGGTGCCAGGCTAAAGATGCAGCCCCATCATTGAAGTCCGTTTTCAGTTGTGACCTGAGTGAGGGCAAGTAGAGGGTATGCAGGCTGTACAGCCCTTGGCATCAGCAGCTGCCATATACTGTGCACTTATTCCAGGTGGATAACACTGTGAACCAGGAACTGAAGGAAATCTGAGAAACGTTCATGAAGAACACTCATGTCACAGACCCCAGAGTGTTTGATTTCCTGGTCATTAGTAGAAAGATTGAGTTCTAGGAAACCATTAAAATGTGGCCAAAGGATATCCTTTCCAAGTCCTTTGTTGGCCATAACCCATGAGATAATCCAATGGCAAAGTACATGTTAATATTTAATTATTTTAGAGTACAAATACACTCATTATTTAATAGTTACATTATGATAAAATTGCACCAGTGAACTGCCATTCCCCCAAAAATAAGGTAAAGAGAAACTGCAGAACGCAGGCAGTGTCAACCTCTATCTTTCAGATGACTCTATGAGTTTATACACATAGGTACATACACAGTTTGAAGCTACATGAGATTGTTCCATTGGACTTAATGATATACTTAAAAAAGAGTTTCTGCGTTTTCACATGCTACATTTTCACTTTCTAAATGTAGATTTCTCTATGGAATTGGAAATAATCAGAAGTTCAATTAAAACCCTAGTCTATACATTTGTAGTTAGGATTCAGAGTGCCAGAAATTAAAATAAAAATTTCAATAGTAGAAATCTATTGCTTTACCTCAAAAACAGTTAAGTAGTTCAATGGAGGAAATTTCTACATGGTATAGATAGTAGGACTGGAGGTCTCAGGGGACTTTAAAGCCATCCTAACTGAATTTAAATCCCTACTCCACTATTTTTAGCTGTGAGAACTTGGACAAGTCAATTAACCTTTCTTTGCTTTAATTTCCATCTTGGTTAATAAGAAAATGATATCCATCTCATTGAGCTATTCAGGGGATTAAATGAGTAAATACTTGTCAAGCATTTAACAGCAGTTACTATATTGGGTTAAATTCCGAGTAAATGCTATTAGAGTGGCCAGTTAAATTTTTATGTTACCTGAGAGTTATGAATGTACATAATGCAGGATCATACATATCAAAGGTATCTAAGTGCATGTAAGGCAAATACAAGCACATGACAACTACAACTTTAACAGTTCTATGGAGAAAAGAAATTTGTTTTAAGAGACCTAAGGTGATTTTTAATAGAAGTTTATTAATTTGCTTAGAAAGTCTTTATGTATTTCTACAGTCATGATTCTTTATCTATAATTCAGAAATTCAAATTTTCTTAATCAAAAATATCATGAGTTCTTTTGTCTGTTGGATTTCTATTTCATAAAACTATATGACTCCAAAAAGAGAAAGTCAAAAAACCCATTGTGCTTTGTAAGTACATCATTGTCAAGCTTCACAGTCTAAAATATTTCTTTCTTTCTTTTTTTTAATTCAGGGGATTTTTCAAAGCTAAATGGAGTGAAAATTTTCTAATTTATCCACATTTACTGTTTCACCCATGTAATTCCAACATACAGAGGTGGATGTAGAATGAAGAGGAGTCCAAAGCCAATTTGCATACATAGTAAGTTGGAAGACAGCCTGGGACACATGTCGTATAACAAATAATGTTATGACAATTTGAAGTGATTTGTGTACCTCCCAGAGCCACAGACTAACACAAGCCTCAATACCAGGGCAGGTAAAACTTCTTATCAAGTAATTGGGCAGAAAATACAAGTAGACCCCACCCTAATAATATAGGCTGTTGCAGTTAGCCTAGGCTGCCTCCTGGAATATGAAGGTAAGTCCCCATTGCTAAAAACACCATGCATAAAGGACAAAGGACTTCAAAACGTTCAACTCCATCTGAGCTAAAAGCCTATTCCCTAAAGACTAGCTTTCCATGTACCAAAAGGTGCTGTAGAAGATGCAAAGGAGGGTGGGGAAAAAAGGAAAAAAAAGATGTGAAGGAAGAAAAGCAATCAATAGTCCTGCCTCGTTATAATAACTGTGAACTACAAAAATGACCAAAAAGAAGACCTATCTCAAAGGTGCAATAGTAGTCTTTATATCTTAGATGTAACCAACAGATACATGAATGGATGTGAGGCCACTCAATAGAAGAGAATTAATACCTGCTACTTTAAACCCAATCAACTACCCACGGATGGTGACATAATCCCTAGACGAAGTGATAATGACAATATCTTCTGAAAGAATATGTCTTTCCTAAATTGAGTCCTCTAATCACATCCAACATCAAGTTGAAGACATAAAAACATATACGTATGAGTAAAAAACTAAGTAGACTCAGCAGATTGTATTTATATATTTATATGTATGTATGCATGTAAAAATAATTTTGAAAAAGAAGAAGAGGGGAAAATTAAAACTGCAAAGCATGATTGAAATGGAACACTCTCTCTCTCTCTCTCACACACACACACACACACACAAACACACAAACACACAAAAAGCAAGCAAAACTCAAACAGAAAAACATGATATCTTGATGACAAAACCATAAAGAACTTAAAAAGAAAATCAAAGCTTAAAACTCATCTCCTTTTAAAGGTTTCCATTAAGAAAATGTGTATGTGGAATTTTGTTTACATAAGTACAACAAATTAGTTTTAAAATTATATTCTATAAAATTTCCATCATGCTAGGTGTGGTGATATTCAATTAAAAATAAGCAAGATATAGTCTGTGTCACAATATTAAATGAGCTACAGGAGGTCTTTTACCTGTGATTCAAAACATTGCCTGTATGTTCAACTGAAATGAATTGAAGTTGGAATCTGATGATACATGAGTGGCCTCAAAAAACTGGGACATTTCATCAAAGTACTAAAAGATTCTAAAAATTTCATTAGAAAAGGAACACAGCATTTGTGGGACTGGGGGCCTCAATCCTTTTGATACAGTAAACTCACGGCAAGTTAAATGACCAATGCACAAGACGATCATAGGTGCCAGTAATACCTATTAGAGGGATTAAGCTCTGAGGTAGAGGAGAAAATAATTTTGGTTAAACTCTACTAAATGGTACTTATTTCTTCTATTTTGAGAGAAGAAAAGGATTACTAGTACATATTGCGTGTTGAATACCTACTTTCTAATAAAAACACACATTTGTTTGTTTTATATTATGCACAATGGGTTTTCTTGTGACATTTCTTTTCCGTTTATTAACAGGGGCAAACATTTAGGTTTAGCAATCAGATGAGGACCTTTGCATGGAATCTGCTTCGGTCACATTCATTGCACTTTTCCTCCCCCAGTCCTCTCCTACTCCAGCAGACCTTGCTCCTCTTCCTTCCTGACTAGCTCTGCTTCTATTATAATAGCTCTCTAATGGCAGTCCTCTGAGCTTAGCTAGTGTTGCTTACAGGAGAATAAGCGAGAGATTCTTTATAAGAACCTGAACATCTTTCTGGAAGCTAAACCACTGAAGGAAATGTCTCCAGATCCCATACCATGCATTATAGATTTGCATATAGACACCCAGGGACAGGTAGAGTATCATGAGTCCTCTTCCCTTCTGGACAGAACCAGTTTTGTGCATGTCCTCTGAAGGTAGTCACAGCTTGCTATGAGTTCAAGGGTATCACGTTCATGTTGTGTCTACTACATATTAACTCTTCTTCCAGCCTTTACATATTTTCTACCCTTTATTTCGTGGCATTCCTGGAGACTTGATTAGATGTTACAACTATCCAATTTGTGACTGAATATTCATTCAACTGATATTTATTATGATCACTTTGACCAGTTATTCAGACCAGTTATTAAGAATCAGTCTAGTATCATTGGAAGTGATAGAACATTGGAAGATAGTTTTCCTTCTCAGGGAATAAAGACTGTGAAGCAAAATAATTTTCTGCTACAGTGTGCCATGTAAGCTAAATCTTTGGGGCAGGGAGGTGGGTGGCTTTCTTTTCTTCAAACTCCTGGACACCACAGCCAGTCTAATACATACAGTATATAAAATAAAAGGCCAGCTTACACATACCTGTAATCCAAGCCATTCAAAAGAGTAGGGTTTAGTGATAAAATTTTTGATGAAAAACCTGACACCTGGCAAGGTCCTGTCTCATAAAAACAAAATGAATAAATGAATAATAAATATCCCATAAATAGTAATCTCATTTGATAAGGAAAACATAAAGAAAATTGTGTCTTAGTTGGACTTCATTAGGTTTCTAAGAGTTTGGACCAATTTATGTATTATACAGACATCAGTGCAAATCTGACTCTGTTACTTAGGGATAGATTTCATTTTGATCAATTTCCCTAATCCATTCTTTAATCCATTTCTTCATCTGTAAAGTGCTGAAAATTCTGCCAAATATATTTCTGTTAAAATAGAATATAGAAAATCTGTGTTTAATAAATAACCATAAAAAAGGAATTGTTTTGCATATCCATCAGGGCTATGATCAAAGGTTGTACTATAAGTTGATTAGCGATGGACAATAATCGACATTTTGGTAGTAAAGATGTTAGGCTCTCTTCTTCTAGTAAGATGTTCTAATAAAATTCTCTGTTGACCTTGCTTGCAAACCTAATAAAAGAATTAGAGGGAAAGAAACTACTGTGGTATGGAAAAAGTCATTTGGGCTGAAAACACAGGGTGTTATCCACACTGCCTGAAAGCACAAGAACAGGTTTGCCATTGTGCTGTGCTTAGGAACTAAAATACTAGACTGGCTGTCCAGACACTCTGACATTATCTCCCAAAGGGCTTTGTGATGACTTTTCAATAGAAATGTTCAAGTCAGAGAATGAAAAAGCATAACGTCAAGTGGGCATTTAATAAAGCAAAAAGGTCTCTTACATTTGATAAGCTTTGAACTAGCACCATAAATGAAAGCAACAACATAAAGAAAAGAAAGACAGGACAGCAGAGACATAAGCACTAGTTTCTGTTTGCTTGTGTCACAGGATGCAATGTCAGGACAAATAGAAGTGGGTCACAGGGCAAATTTTCTAGTTAAGGTGGATGATGCATTCGATTGGTTGCCATGACAGATTGTTGGTATTAGTGGTCCTGAGTGTGATTAATAAGGCTGGTCTCTCTGACAGAGTAAGAATGGCATCGTAGAATTGAATGAAGGTGAACCTCTTCAATTCTATTTTAGTGATGCTTCCTGTAAGGGAGCCACTGTAAATGAACTGCCAGGAGGGCGAGTATGTTGAGTAGCTCTAATAGCAAGATCAAAGGAAGAGGGTGGAAGCCTGACTATCCTCAGGAAGCAGAACTATCTTCAGTTTCTCAGTCAGTCTCATTGACCATCAAGTCTGGATTGCTCCTCTTCTGTAACAGTAATCTTTCCATCATCACATACAAATATTCATGCCTGTGCAGTTCTGTTCGGTGTGTTCTGTGTAGCAGAAAGAAGCAAGGCAATTACCATGCGAATACACTTGTTATTGAAGGCATGCTATTTCTAAAATTTTCCAAAGTGAGACTTGGAATGAGGCAAGAGAATAATATGAAGAGGAGAAGGAGAGAGAGAGAGAGAGAGAGAGAGAGAGAGAGAGAGAGAGAGAGAGAGAGAGAGAGAGAGAGAGAGAGAGAGAGAGAGAGAGAGAGAGAGACAGAGACACACAGAGAGAGAGACAGAGACACAGAGAGACAGAGAGACAGAGAGACAGAGAGACAGAGAGAGATCCAATGTTTAATCTGTTATTGGATGGGTCTCCACCATATGAACTAGATAGTGTAATTTAGATAACACTAACTGAAACAAAAAAGTCATGTAACAGTACATATTTCATCACTACTAAATTAAAATAAAACAATATGGTAGAAATGTTTGAAAGTTTGAGTGTGGCTGTGTCATCTACGAAAGTTAGTATTTGAGAGTTATGTCTCCAGAAGAGCTGCCATTAGAAAATTTAACAAAAGGAACTGTGTAACTCTGTCTTGGAATGTCAAAGGTTAGTCTCTACACTGCTAAAATCAAAGACAACTGTTGGTATTCATAGTATATTCAGAAGATCGGGCAGAGTGGGGCTTCTACGTGTTTCAGTGGGTAATCTGGGAAGTTCCTGAAAGATGTGGTCACCAACAAGCTGTGCTTCTCTAGCAAGCATGAGCATTGTGGCCATTTTAGTACTCTCTGTGGAAGTATTGATACTGTCTCTACACAGTTTTATTCAAAGTATGTCAGAGCCATTCCTGACAGAACCTTTAGGAACACCCTCTTCAAGGTTCTAGGATGATAGCTAAAAATGAACTTTTTGCAAACAGTTCTCTTAGAAAGAGGACTAGCAGTAAATAATGCCTGCACAGGGATAGACTACATGTTTTTACACACTATGTGGAATTTAGTAATAATTATTCTTTCTGCTATGTTTATTTGAGTTTTTAGAAGTTGTAGTCATGATTATTTAGCAGTGTGATTACTATTTTACAGTAGTTTACAGTGTAAAAAATAGTGTTGAACTTCATCTTAAGTATCATGACTCTAAGTATATTGGCTCTTGTTATTTATTTTCATTTTCCCCAGTAGATATTAACATCTGGGAAAATTAAAAATCTCTACCATCTACCAGCACAGGGTATGGTCTGAAATTCTGGTTGGTTAAGCAATGATTTGAAGAACATGCTTTGTGTATTTTTAATTTCCATAAAATTAGGCTGATGACCTAGATGAATAAAATGTATGTTTCGATTTACTCATGAAAATGAGGTATGTACGAGTCATATTGGGAAAATATCCATTTTGTGCAGATCTGAGGTGTGATTAAGAAAAAGTGAATAGCAATTAATTTATTGGTACATTTATTTTTAAGGTCAGTAATACAAATCATTTTGTCATCTATAACTGTTCTATCCCTAAGATCAGACTGATCCCTTTAATAAGGAAAGAGCATGCAGTTGGTTTTTCATTGAATACACTGTCTCTAAAGTTATGAACACATTCTGCCAAGGAATTCTCAAACCTAGGTACCCACACTATTCTTCTAAGCACACTTAGACACTAATGAAGTTGATGAGAATTCAAATATACTTAATATTTTAATGAAAAAAATAAAGATGGATTTTTAGAATCCAGGTAAAGTTTTTGTTTCTATGTTACACTAAAAACAGAAATTACTGAGAAGTGCCCATATTTTTAATTTGAATTTCTTGATATCAATGCATTGTTCCACTATACTAACCATGGAAAACTTTGCTTCTCCTGACACAGAGATGCATACCAGAAGAACCTCATATCCGTAGGATCATAAGACAGAGTTGATCCACAGGCCATGACAGAAATTTCTTGAGCCCTCTCATGCTGTCAACATAGGTACAGTAGTAATGCAAAGAATGGATGAGGAGGAGGTGGGTAGAATTTAGTAAGAATTACAACTTGTGCAGTGTACCCATTTCAATCAAAGTAAGTCTGTAATATGTATGTATCTAGGTTATTTACAGAATATGGGATCTCCATGTCCAACATCTCCTTGAATGAAAACTACACCCTAAAGCAAGAAGAATAACCATTCTGTTTTATCTATGTAGAGTAAGATGGGTGGTAAAAGGAAGGTTCTTACAGAGGCTCCTTGTATTGGACTTCCTTAAACCAGTACTTCCGGTATGGAACACATATCACCTATCAAAGCGGTGACTAATTTCCTTGTCAATACTGTGAATTCAGACTCCCTGAAAGCAAGTAGAGGGAGAAAATTCTCATCGTGGTTGCATTTCCCTGTCCACTCTCCACCATTACCTCCATCACGTTCTCTATATTTGATCTTCTAAGGCAGTGAGGACTTCTGTGACAGAGGTCAGTCTTGGGTACCCATCAGCTATTACAAAGTTGCTTTCCCTGAAGCTGGGATACTGATGAGAGGAATAGGAGTTGAAATTCTACCTCATACCAGTCAGAATGGCTAAGAGCAAAAACTCAGGTGACTGTAGGGGCTGGCAATGATGTGGAGACAGGAACACTGCACCACAGCTGGTGGAATTACAAGCTGGTACAGCAACTCTGGAAATCACTCTGGAGGTTCCTCAGAAAATTGGACATAGTACTACCTGAGAACCCAACTATACCACTCCTGGGCATATACCCAAAAGATGCTCCAACATATAACAAAGACACATGCTCCACTATGTTCATAGCAGCCTTATTTATAATAGCCAGAAGCTGGAAAGAACCCAGATGCCCTTCAACAGAAGAATGGATATAGAAAATGTGGTACATTTACACAGTGGAGTAGTAATCAACCATTAAAAACAATGACTACATGAAATTCTTAGGCAAATGGATAGAACTAGAAAATATCATCCTGAGTGAGGTAACCCAATCACACAAAAACATACATGATATGCACTAACTGATAAATGGCTATTAGCCCAAAAGCTTAGAATATTACTATACAATTCACAGACCACATGAAGCTCAAGAAGAAGGAAGACCAAAATGTGGATGAATCAGACCTTTTTTAGAAAAGAAAACAAAATATTCATGGGAGGAAATACAGGGACAATGTGTAGAGCAGAGACTGAAGGGAGGCCACCCAGAGACTGCCCTACCTGGGGATGCATCCCACATGCAGCCACCAAATCCAGTCACTATTGCTGATGCCAAGAAGTGCTTGCTGACAGGAGCCTGATATGAATGTCTCCTGAGAGGCTTTACAGAGTCTTACTGATACAGATAAGGATGCTTGCAGCTAACCATTAAACTGAACATGAGGACCCCAATGGGGGAGTTAGACAAAGAACTAAAGTAGCTGATGGGGTTTACAACGTCATAGGAAGAACAACAATATCAACCAACCATACCACCCCAGAGCTCTCATGGCCTAAACCACCAAAAATGAGTACACATGGGAGGGACCCATGGCTCCAGCAGCACATGTATGAGGATGGCATCACTTGGCATTGGTAGGAGGAGAAGTCATTGGTCCTGTGAAGGCTTTTTTCTGCAGTGTAGGGGAATGCCAGGGCAGGGTGACGGGAGAGAGTAGGTGATGAGGAGCACCCTTATGGAGGCAGGGAACAGGAATTGGGAGAGGGGGGAACCTGGAAAGGGGATAACATTTAAAATGTAAATACATAAAATATACAATTAAAAATGAAAAAGCTAAAAAAAAAAAGGAGTTAACAAATGATGTAGACACTCTGAACCTTAGTGTCTTTGTTTTAAAATAGAGCAATGACTCAACATGTGATTTCATTGGGAAAAAAACCATAGTGTTCAACATGTGGAAACACTAAATATGTTGCATAAATGACACATATTAACCCTGACCCAAATATAAAATACAAAAATACTTTGAATATATATAGACCCAAATATAAAAATACTTTGAATTTATATATGCATATGTATATATATTTGGATATATATATATATATGTATATATATCTCCAAAGATTAATAGAGTAGTTTGTACTCTACTCAATACTTGGTAATCATTGAATGATATTAACACCCATATGCCCTGCATAAATACGTGTTTGAAAGGCTAAAGCAATCATTCCTACCAGAACTAGAAGAATTCATAAGGAATGACATTCATAGATATATTTTATTGAATATAATGTATACACTCTCCATTCAGAAAGTTGTACATTATGCAGTAACTGTTGAAAATTGTCATTGTTTTCTTTGGCTTCAATTTTAGTACAGTTTTTCAATTTTAAATATACAATTTGATTCATTTTCCAGTTTATTTGGTGGATAGCTGTTGCTCATAAGTTTCTTTTTTGTCTGTATTTTGTCACTAACAGTATGAGACAGAGCCCAATCTGTGTGACACAAAGAGTTCTGCTTCTAGCATGCTGTTTAATAACACTGAGTAAGAAGAACCTAGCTACTTTGAAAGACTCTAGGACGATGTGATAATATGTGCGAAGTTTTCTAAGTCAAGGCACCACCAAACCAAATATCAGCAGCAGTACAGCCAGGCTGACATTCATAACCTAATCAGCCCAAGGCATGATCAAGATTAGGCTATAGAAGTCTTAATCGACAAAACCATATTATCTCTCATAATCATAACAGTCTGAAGACTTTGAAGAAAGCCACAGTGAATTCAGACTATCCCTTTACGTCTTCCATATGATCATGCAGGAAAATGTAGCACTGACTTTTTTCTCCTATGCCAACTTTGGGTCTTGTTCAGTTTTGATTTGGAATGTCTATAGTCATTTCTCACTAAGACCGGCTTGTAGTCAACCATTCATGACCTTATTCCTATGACCATGGTCTGTTTACAAAGTTCACTAAGAACTCACTTTGTTCAAAGAAAATAGATCACTTCCCGTGCATGCAAAACAAAACAAAACAACAACAACAACAACAACAAAAAATACAAAAACCAAACAAAAACAAAACAAAAAAATTGCTTATTTTTAACAACTGCTGTTACTGTTATTCCTTCTTGATATTTCCCATTGTCAGGATATTTTTAGCAAAGTAGGAAAAATATAACTATAATTAACATAAACTTAAAAATATTCCTTTAAAAAATGGGCATAGATCAGTTTTGAAGAAATGGTACATGGAAAATTGAGAGATATTTGATGCAACATGAACGGAAAGATTCTTTAGAGCCTCACTTTGAGTTTAAGACAAGACAGGTGAGAAAAGAATACCAAAGAGGGAAAAGCAAACAACCATAGGCTCTCAAGGGACAGCAGATGGGCAGAGCAGGTGAGGAGAGACTGTCACTGCTCATCTCTCTCAGTTATGAACCTGGACGGTCAACGTACATTCCTGGACTATTCCATTGGACAAGCTAATCTTGAAAGTCACGTTGGACAGTTTTACTTTGAAAGCTTTCTTTAAGGTAGATAGTGCTAAATGAACAAAGTTGCACATGAGAGGGCCATTTTACTGTACTTGCTTGACAATGCGGAAACATCTGTAAAAATTAATTAAAAAAAAAGGAGAAGAGTATTTCAGCAGAACTTACTATTAATTGAGAGGCTGGGCCTGGACACATCTCTAAGTAGCCTTCATACTCGGCCTATGCAATCGAACTTTCTTCTCCAACCTCTGGGAACAACCTCTCCCATCATCTTACTACACATAACACACTGTCTTGAAGCTAGTGTAGTTAAAACAGAGTACACAGCCTTCTAGGTTAGTCATCCCTATTGTAATACATATTTGAATTTCTCAGTGACGTTTTGGGGTTAGATACATTTTGTTTTATATCTGAGTAACACCTTATTGCATGGATTGTTCCTCATTTTATCCTATTAAAGCACATGTTGGCTGCATACAACATTTCAAAATTATTCACAATGTAGCTTTATGGGACTATCTGTTCCAAATCCAAATACCATCTCTCAGAGTAAGAAGGGAGGGTCACCTCTACTTCCATACATATCCGTTCACTCATGATACCGTAGGTAGTCCTCAGCTTTTCTCTTGTAAGTGACATCAATAAGCACATTGGTTCACTAAGCTTGCTGTGCATGGACCCATTGCTTTGGCTTCCTGTTGAGTCCTAATGTAGGGTGAATGAATATTGGCTCACATCATTCTAGGAAGGGTCCCTCCACATGTAGCCACAACAGAATTACTTGCTGCCTATGGATTCTATGATGTTAATGATCAATTTTTGTCAGATGATTTTCACAAGCAAATACACACACACATACACACACACACACGTACACACACATGCACATGCAGTGCACATGCACATTCTGTTATCTCTATTAAGAACATAATGTCAGATTGTGGAAATGACAGTGACTTTCAGGATTTACAACATTTTAGACTAAAGTAGAAGATGAAGTGTTATTTGCAGAAAGTCAGATTTTCAAGCAAAGTAAATAATTAATCTCTGAGTTTTAAAAATATTTATCTGTTAATGGTAAGAGAAGGAATGCTATTGTTTGGTACTGAAATTATGTTGTAGAAATCTTTAATCACAATCCAAGTTTTTTTTTACCCTGCCTTTGATCATTCATTTCCTAGATAAAAGACACACAACTTTAAGATTTACAATAAACTTGACCTATATTAAAATACAGTTGATACAACCAGTAATATAGTAATGAAATATCAAACAACATATTTTTCTGATTGTTAAGTTTAACAGCCTATGAACCAGAAGAAAAAGTGTTCCATTCTCAATGATTCCTTAAACATCAATGAGTATCTGGTCCGAGGAATTGGAGAAAAATTAGAGAGAATGAAGATAGAAGGAAATATGCAATAAGTGAACTAAACAAATTCTGTTTCGAGTCCTGGGGTTTTTCTGGTAGTTTTATTTTTTTGGATATGTTTAATGGAACTCTTTTAGGCACGGGGATTAAGGTATGATATACTAATGAGAGTAAAATTGCTATATCGCAGTCTGTGTGGTTTGTTTCAAGAAAAATGTCGATTTTTATGTGGACAAAAAATACAAACAAAAGAAGAAAACATGTTAATAAAATCCAACAGGAATTCAGAATTGAGATAGTCTGCCACGATAGCAGTACCCGCATTGTCTACAAAGGTTCTTCAGGCATTCTGTGGTAGGAGTTTCACAAGTAGCCAAAGTCCAAAAGGCCATATTGATACATATATTCAGATATAGGTAAAAATATAGACTATCAAACCAAGTCATAAATACACACAGGAAAGTTCCTGAGCAAACATGTGAGATGCATGTTATTTACACATGTCAGCTGAATCTTGATCAGGTACTGTTAGAGTAAAATCACTTTCTCTATTGCATTTCTTTTTATAGGAAACATAGTGTTCTCTGCCTAGTCAGAGCTCAGCATAAGACTGACCTTCCGTTAACAATTAGTTGATTAGCCATTTCTGTACTACAAGAAGCACAGGTGGGAATTAATAAGTAAACCTCAGAGTCATGGGAAACTGGATGATGAGTGTGTAGAAGCCTGGACACCTCTCAACTTATACCCTACCCTTACTGTTTGTTACCTTTACATTGATACTGTCATAGAATGGAGGTTTGCGAAATTATTGGTAAATATTTCATTTGTCTGACCTCTCGAAAATATGAGTGAATGGTGTGCAGTCTGTCTAAGCTGCTAAAATATGAACGTGAACTAGTGGTTTATTCTCCTTGCTGCTCGCCTGCTTTCCAAATGCAGATCTTGGCTCGAGCTCTTGTGTACGTATGATAATCATGTGCCCACACAGAAATGGTATCCAATTTCCAGTAGAAGACACATGAGTGTCTGTCATTAGAAAACATGGTGTCAGGAGAGGGAGAAAACACAAAGTAGCCTCACTGGAGTGAATGGGGACCTTTGACACGGTGTCCCATGGCTGTGTTATCAAACGCCCTCTCCACGGCTTTCTCTCTCTTACACTTCAGGTCTCTGGGGATCAACACCAATTCACAGAGTGGTACTGACTTTGGGAGAAAAAGAAATCAATGACCTATTCTCTTGGTCAGGGGATGGACTGTTGTGATGGCTGGTGGCACAGCAGGAGGTGGAGGGGAAAATGGATAAAAGGATGCAATATCAAGGAATGGGGGTGTAATTATGCTTGCAGAAAAGTACATTCAATAAGCAGATTGCTGGGGAGTGGCAGAGACTAGCTTTTCATAAATATGAAATTGGAATTGGGTTGAAAAATTAGGGCACTGAGGCTTTCTCCCTAAATAAGGAGGACATGATAATAGAGCTTATTTCTGCCTCCATTGCTACCTGCCATTTGTCAATCACCTAATTGCAGTTGGAGAGCCTTAGAGCCAACATGCTCTCCCTGCAGAAAATCTAGGGACAGGGCTGTGGGATTCACTTGCTTGGCTTTGTTTCTGTTTTTACAGAAATGGAACATCTTTTAAAGAAATGGAACTAAGGAAAGAATATCAAGGAAGGATGGAATCAATGGATGGGTGGATGGAGCAAAAGAAAGGAAGAGGAAGGGAGGCACCGACAGAAAATGGAACTGGGGGGAAAGGAAGGGCATGGAGGAGAAATACGAAAGGAGAGTCCGAATAGGCTGCTAATGTCTGGGAGGAAAAGTACATCTGGCTGAGCCCTAGCTTTGGGAGCATGGCCACTCCCCTTTAGTCATTACTGAGAGAGACCTGCCAAGATGAGGAATTACCACAGGAGGGGTTGGATATTAGGATTAATTGTCTCGAACCAGAGCAGTGGAGCAAGCATGCAAGGCACAGGAGGTGGAGCTGACAACACTCATGAACAGGCTTGGAGCTGTTCAGCTTCTCCTAAGTGGGGCCTTACACAAAGATACCAACGTATTCTCTGCAGTGTTCCAAATTTAAAAAAAAATATTAAAACGAGACAAGGGCTTGTCCACTGTCGGTGACTTGTGCTAATGAACTTGTCTCTCTAACAGTGTGGAATCCCTGCTGCCAACCCACCCTCACGCCCATCCCACACCCTGCTGCCTTTTCTAAGAATACTCCTAACGATAGTGATATTTTATATTTAATTATTTATTTATTCTGAGCTTATGTATTACTCTGCAGTCTTCCCTCTCTTCTCTTTTCCCAGTCCTTACACCCAGTCTCCCCTCTCTCTCAGATCCACTTTTCTTTCATTTCCCTTCAAAAACCGGGACCCCCAGGGATATCAACCAAACATGGGATTGTAAGTTACAACAAGACTAGGTACATTCCTCATATCAAGGCTGGAAAGGCAAGCAAGTAGGAGGAAAAGGTCCCAAAAGCCTGTGAACGATTCAGAGACAGCTTCCACTCACAGTGTTAGGATTCCCACAAGGGCACTGAGCTATACAACCATAACATATGTACAGAGGAGCTAGATCAGACCCATACAGGCTCTCCGTCACTTCCTGAACCCTATGTACCCTGATTAGTTGATTCTGTGGTCAGTGTTCTCCTGGTGTCCTTGATCCCTCTGATCATTAATGCTGACCATTGATTTATTTTCAAATCTAGACTCCTTTAAAAGATTTAACCAACAGTTCCAGAAAATAAGTTATGACCTAGGTAGTTCTTCTGAGTTGAGATATTAAAACTGAGATGTAATTTTGGACATAATTGTCTATTAAAAGCTACACAGTTTTAGACAGGAACAATTCTAGGTCAGAGTTTTTGACTGTGGGATGGTAACCCCATTCCTCCACTAGATGTCCTGTCCTTCTACTGGAGGTAAACCCCACAAGTTTCCTTTCCCCACTGTTGGGCGTTTCATCTAAAGTCCCTCTTTGAGTACTGAAAGCCTTTTACTTTCCAGGTCTCTGGCACATTCTAGAGGGTCCCTTCATCTCCTATCTTAGGAGGCTGACTGTTTCCATTCATTCTGCTGCGTCTCAGGACTTCACTCCTGTTCTTTCCCACTCAATACCTAATCATGTTCCTCTTTTCCCCTCCCAGTCCCTTCTACACGTTCCTCCTTCCATCTGTCCCCATGCTTGCTTTCTTCTCCCTCCCAAGTGGGATTGAAGCCTCCTTTAATCTTGAGTTCTGTCGATTATATCCTGGCTACTCTGCACCTTGTGTTTTGTGGGTTTTGGGGGTGAATATCCTCTTATTAGTGAGTGCATACCATGCATGTCCTTTTGGGGCTGAGTTACCTCACTCAGGATGATATTTTCTAGTTCCATCCATTTGCCTTCAAAACTCATGATGTCCTCATCCTTAATAGCTGAGTAGTATTCCATTGTGTAAATGAACCACATTTTCTGTATCCATTCTTCTATTGTGGGACATCTGGGCTGTTTTTAGCTTCTGGATATCATAAATAAAGTTAAGATGAACATAGTGGAGCTGGTGCCCCTGTGGCATGGTGGGGCATAAAGGAACTTCAGGGACAAATTTGGAGAAGAGACTGCGGGAAAGGTGCTTCAGTGACCAGCCCAAATTGGCATCCATCACTGTTTCAGGGTAAGAGTTCAAAGCAAGATACCTTCGAAGGCAGCAGCTGGAACATAGAACATGGAATAGTGGTGATTCCTGACTTGCTTTCCATGGATTTCTCAGCCTGCTTTCTTATACAAAATAGGATGACCTGGGCATGTGTGGCAGTGTACACTGGGAGATGGGCCCTTCTGCAATGAATGTTAATTTAAAAAAACTGGTCCATGGGTTTGAATAGAGAATGAGCTGATGGGGCCATCTTCTCAGTTGAGGTTCGCTCTTCCCACATGGTCCTAACTTTTGTCAATCTAACAAAATAAACTGGTACATCTTGATCACCAGCTTGTCCAATGTAGGTGTTAGGAGAGCGCTACCATCCCTAATTGACATTCTGGGGATTCTAACTCAGGCCCTCATGCTTTCTAGGCAAGTTAATAAATCCCTGAGCCATCTCTTTCACTCCATGATTTCTTTTGAAAATAAAACATTAATAATGAAATTGACATCCTCACTCAATTGTCTTATTATTACCCCAATTACTTTTAATTAGAAGAGGAGAAATATGATCTTAGAAATATTGATGTTCTATTGTGGGGTCATGGGTGAAGAATAGGCATGGCGTAGAAAAGTCCAGAGTCTGTCAGATGGAAGTTTTGTAAACATTCACTTAATTCTAAGTGAATGGCTGCTGTCATTGGTGACTCTGTTCCCAAAATACTGTAAGCCCTGACCTAAAACTGAAGCCCAAGAAGGAAATGGCTGCCCAAATCAGAGTAGCAGTCGAACATATCTATGTTCCACCTTCATTGTACACAGGAATGGTGAAGGAACACCTGGGACGGTAGACTTTGAAGTACGGCTGAAAGAGAGAAAGGTGCTCTCAGTGAATGGCAGCAGCATAGGGAGTGTAACCCATCCTGGATGAGGACTTGCAATGCAGAGCAGGACAAGTAAGTCAAGAAAAGATAGCATCTGCACAATGAAGCACTTCATAAATTCCAGATCCACAAAGGAAAGCAGAGGTTCAATGGAGATTCTGCGTACTTACAGACTACTAGGACTCTCAGAGAAAATCTTTCTGCAGCTCAGTAACAAAAGAAACCTGAGTATTTCTCCATCTTAGAACAACTTGGAGACAGGTGATGCTGGATATCCACGTCATCATACACAGCACAATACAGTGGCTACGTGAGCCCACATACTGTGCTTTCAATGCCTTTGTTTTCCAGATCATGAGAAACGCTGGGGAAAAAAAGGTTCTTTGTTCATGCCCTCAAAGCCCATATCTTGGTTCCCAACTAAAGTCACTTTGTATTTATGTAGATTTGGGCTATGCCCAACGAAGAGCAGAGGCCTTGTCTAATTTAGAAAAGTGAATGTCAAAGCCAGGAAAAGCTACAATCAGATTCTCTGTCGGAGTCTGACCCTGTCAATCCAAGTGGCCTGTGGCCACAGTTTTCTGGGAACTATAAAAGATGATCATGTTGGTAAATCTGCTGCTTAAAATGCCTCAAGTCATCTATATGTTATTTAAAAACTTGGCACATGACTTCTATTGTGTTTATTTTTCTAAAATTTGGTGTGAAAAAATCAAAAGGCTTGTGTATGTGGGTCTATTTTGAGTTTTGATTTTTAATTATTTTAGGTAAAAACATGATAGAAATCAAACCTTAGAAACACCTAAAACACCGCTCATCTGCAAAATGATAGTGAGGCCATTTCAGGTATGGAGACACACTCCTGGCCCTAGGTTGTCTTGATCTTGGAAAAGAGGTTTGTTGTTGCTGCTGCTGCTGCTGTTGTCATTGTTGTTTGTTGGGTTTTGTTTATTAAAACACTGTTAGAGTTTGACAAAGAGAGAAGTGCCAAGGAGAACAAAAGAAGATGAGGCTGTGTATTAAACAACATTGTCTGGTCAGAGATGTGCCATATAGAGAGTACTAGGTCTGGTCATGAATTCCATTTAGTGAAAAACAAGAAATTAGATCATGGAATTAGATTGGAGTGAGATTGGTAGAGTCTAGTTGACATGGTGTTGGAAGAGGGTTGATTTGATAAATAAAACATCTGTAGAGCATGGCAAGGTGATGTGGTCTGTTGTTTCTTCTTCACAGAACTAAAAGAAAACCATTCTTTAACATTATAAACAGATATGTAGGAGAATTGCTAGTCATATTCAAACCATATATTTATTCTGCTTTGATTTAGACCTCTGCTGGAGAAACCTAATCTAATTGTTAGCCTCCTGTACACGTATCTGGTTCATCTGTTGGATTATGGAAGGGCTTATCTTCAATTGAGCCAACAAACCTTCCTCAAGTTCTTATATCACAGTCTCAGACCCGTTTTTCAGAAATCACATGAATAACTCCAAATCTTCTCACATACTATAGATTTGCATTCATTTTTACAAAACAGCTACCCATCAACTTATCCTTTCCTCTGTATGATTGCTCATGGGGCATAATCTTGATTTCCTGCATTCTTCTGCTGTATTTACTCATCCTTCACTGTGCCTTTCCAAAGAAAGTGGACACAGGAAACGAAGAAAAGAAGGCTAGGAGTGACCTGATACAAGAGAACAAAATTCAATTAATTCTTTACACCCTGGAAAACGATATTCTTGGCAGATGCAATAGCTATAAATTATTGAGCTGACACATCAAGAAAAACTTAGAATCAGTCATTAACACATCTGAGGTGCTCTGCAAATGAGGACCTGAGTTCCAGGGTACCACATAGTTGGCTTAAGGTCATCTAATTAGAAACAAATTTAAAGCAGACAATTCCCCTATTTTCTTCAAACTAAGATGCTATACATTTACCAGTTCAGTTAAACAATTGGCAAGTTCCAGGGATATGCATGTAGCCACACAGAGGATTACATAATTCAGGTGTTCAGTCAAAAAGAGCATGCTATGCAAGCTTAAGGACATTAATTTTTATCTATTTTACTCATGTAAAGATCTGGGAAACAGCACACACTTGTAATACCAAAAGTGGGGATGTAGAAACAAAAGATCCTTGGGTTTTGCAGGCCAATTCAACTAGCAAAATTGATTAGCTGTGGTAGGAAGAGATTCTGATTCATAAAATGAGGTGGGGAGCTATTTGGAGAGTAACCCAATATTGACTTCTGTTTTTTATGTTGTTTTCTATTAGAAACAGAACAGGAACATGCATGCAGACGTGTATGTGCACACGTGTGCATGCACACAAACACATACACACATGCACACGCACATGCACAAACACAACCATCATCACACTAAACATTTTAACAATAATCATAAAAGACCCAAAGTCTCTCCAGCTAGCTTGTCTTCTAAAACTATAGCTTATATCTGTGAATAAATATGTCATAAATAAATGCATTTGTAAAACGGGAAATCAGGTTAATTATATTAAAATGTAATATTTGGCAAACTGGCCCTTAAATGTATTGATTATGATATTTGTAAGAGGAAATATAGTTAAGCTGTTTTCAGTGCCAAGCTAAGGTGCTTTGATTTTAATTCCTAGAAATGCCCAGAACATCTGGACAATTGTTGCCTGGGGTTTTCTTTCTGCTATGATGGATACAAGAAGTGACTGCTATCCCTCAAAAAGATTTGTGGGTTCAAATTATCTCTTGATATGTTTCAACTTCTTGGAGGCCATTTTTATGTTTTATTATAATAATTTTGACTTTATAGAGGTTTCTGTTGGCATATAAGCAGGGTAGACTCCCAGGACTTAACAGTAATATTAGGAATTTTGAAAACTAGAATGATGCTTCAGCATTTTGTATCATGGAGCAGAGGAGCAGCAATGTTCTCTGGATCTGTCAGGGAGAAATTTACTGAAGACATTTCTCAAAAACATCCTTTGACCTGCAACCTCCCCAAATTGTGAGTGTAATGAGTTGTTCTCTGAAGTACTTCACTGAATCAAGAAACATTGTTCTTATCAGTATGAAATGTAAACAATAACGCAAACTATGACAGCTTCATTTTGTTACTTCTATTTATGACTTTAGAAAATTATAGTTTCTGACCCTCATTATTAAAGAAATATGCTTCTCTCTAGCCCATGATTGGCAAATATACACAAAAAACACCATTCCCCACAGACTGGGTTTAGACTAAAGAACACTAACATACTAGATCACAAGGGTACAAAATTGATTTATTACAGAAGATGACACTATTGTGTTTTGGATCCAAACATTCCTTCCAGCAGTTATGACTGATTAAATAAAAACTCAATTTAAAGGAAATTTTATAAAATTCAAAAATTAGCATATGTTTCTCTAGTCATCCTAACTTCAACTTTAAAAATTAATTTCTAAGAACATAGCAAGTCTTTGGGCTAAGCCATTAAAGAAAATCTAGAGTTAGAACTTTTGCTAAATGGGCTATGATTCTTTCACTTAATTTCAACCTGTGTGCAGAAAATGAAAAATGTACTTTTACAACTGGAAAGTTCTTCTCTCTTTATATTTAAATAGAAATGTTTTAGGTATGGTACCAGTAGTCAAATCTTAATTTTAAAAATATAATGTAATATCCTCAAATTTTCTCATTGCCTTTCATAAGTATTCAGACTATATATATATATACTTAAGCAAGGTACAGAAGTGCAGGCTTCATCTGAATATGATATTTGTACATTATAAATCCTTTGAAATTTCCCTTCTTGTATCTATCTACAGTAGATGTGGAAATTTACATTTTTGAATAAGAAATTCATCCTTGTATGATTCAAATAGTTATTGGCTATTGCTTGAAACTTTAAGAACTCACATATTTAGTCCTTTTTGATGAGAACACTTTGATGGAACAATGATTGTAAATCCAAATGCCCAAACAATTGGTATAAATTAGGGAGCTATGCTGTTAATGACAAAATTGAGAATCCCTAGAAAAGACCTATCCTTGGGAAGGGCAGATACCAATGGATGTTTGCCCTATATAGGAGATGGGAAAACCTGCTAGGATGTGGATCTTAAATGCTCCCAATGCTCACTTACTACAGACTTGGTTCCAAGGCCAGTGCTGTGCAAGATGTCTGAAACTTTAGGAGGTAGAACAAAAGGAGGTCTATAGGTTACTAAGGCACTTCATTATATGGGATTCTGAGATGATAGCCCACTCAGTCATTCTTACTTGAGAAGTTTAGCTTTACCACATCTTCCCCTTCCTCCTTTTAAGCAATCTTATTACTTAGTCATGGACTGGGACTTCCAAAATCGTGAGGCAAATATAAACCTTTTCTCTTCATGAGTTAACTAACTCAAGCATTTTATTTATTTTACTTTATTTTTATAGGGAAAGGAATATGACTATACATCATGTAATGTCTGTGCTGCACATAGACATTACCTTCAAGGAAAGTTAGTCAAGGATACGTCTTGGTCCTTTCTCCTAGCGAACAGCATACATCATAGTGTCCTCAAATACATTTGAGTCACAAACATGCCCTTAATAAACAGGAAAGAGCAAACACACTTTAAGTTTCTGTAACATCATCATTCAATCCCTTGCATATATTAGTAAATAAAACCTGTTTTGGGCAGAGGAAACCTACTCTGATGATTTAGGTCAATCTACTTACCCTGCTCTCAGATACACTGAGTGGTTTGTAGAAACGAGTCCATCTTGGAAAGTATTATGTTCAGCTATAGCTCCAGACATTGATATTATAGAGAAAATTAGTTCTTATTTTTCTTTTTCAGAGAAAGAGAAAGGGATATAACCATCTACATCTAAGACAGAACTACTGGCTTTACGGTTTGTTTGTTTTAATATTGCACACCATAGTTTATATCACATCTTCTTCCTGAATTTTTCTAACTAATGTTTAATAGTACTTAAATTTTCCCCCCTGTATTTCACCTCCTTTTTTATGATAGCCAGAAGCTGGAAACAGCTCAGATGTCCCACAACGGGAGAATGGATAGAGAAAATGTAGTTCATTTACACAATGGATTACTATTCAGCTACTAAGAATGAAGACATCCTGAGTTTTGCAAGCAAGTAGATGGAATGAGAAAATATCATCCCGAGTGAGGTATTCAATAAAGAGCAATTTAGTATCTTATAATTTGCATCACCCATGTATCAAGTAGAATTTGTATTTCTTTATATGTGTTTTCAGTCATGACATTAGGTGTCACTAATTTATGTGATGGTGAAATTTTATACCTAGAACCTATGTATAGTTATCATTATCATTGGCAAATATTGATGAATGAATAAATAAATGGACAAACTTTTAAATGGAGGTGACTTTCACTGTGCAGGAAGGAAGCATATGCTGGTGTGCACTGATATGGCCTTAGAAAATAGAAAAAGGAAATGATTATCTTGGTTCTTCCCTTCAAACAAAACGTCTTTCAAATATTTAGGCTGTGGCAGGTGCTATGTTAGGATGTAAGAATAAAAAGTGCATTTAGACCCAATCTCAGAGTAACTACAACTGTCAACTTTATTTAAGACATTGATGATTATAAAACGGTACATATCTCAAATGAGTCAAGTTTACTTTAGAGATAGATGACTATGCTATAATACACAAGCCTACTAAATATGTCTCCTCTCTATTTATGATTCAATGATACAAAGAAGCTTCATAAATGAAAAATGTCATAATGCAAAAATGACAATGTAAGAAAATGAGTGATGAATGGAACAGTACAATAATTGTATTCATGATAGTATTATTAATATAAGTATTAGTAGTACCATTATAATACTTTTTTATAATTTAATATTATAACATTGTTATAACAGTAATAATGCTATAAGAGCTACTATTATAATGACATAATATATAATTACTGTAGTACTGGTAGTATTATTCCTGTTACAATAGATAAAAATAATTTTAGATTATCTACTATTATTTCAAAGGCATATTAACATACACTTTAGTTAATATATTATTTAATAATATAATAGATATTATTATGCTAAAATATAATGTGTATTATATGATACATGAATAATAAAATAATTGATAATAATATAATAGTAGAGGCTTGGTGAACTCTCAAACAGTTCTCTGTGAATGTGTGCTCAGCACACTGTGGGTGCAGTCACCCTCAGAGGGTATTATACCACCAGGTAGGATATGATCCAAACACATATGGCCTTCACATGGTCATATGGTAAAAAGAGCCACAGATCTAGCCATGTGAGACTGTGCTGGTTTGTACTGCGTCTGAACGTCTAGCTAGCTCAATTACAAGATTACAGATGATCAAAAAGTGATCTCATGGAGAAGATGACATGCTTGGTTTTGAGACTAGGGTGTCTTTGTTAAGCTCTAGTCAATGTAGAACTCATTATATAAACTATACTGGCTTCGAACTCACAGAAGTCCACCTTGCCCTCAAAACACTGGGACTAAAGGCATGCACCAACATGCTGAACTAGTTTTTGTTTTGCTTTTTTGAAACATAAGCAAACAAAAACACACAAACAGAAAACCAAAATACTTTGGAGTGCGTTATATATTTGCAGTTACTCCTGAGGCCTGCTCCGGAATTGTTGATATACCCAATGTCATTCTATTGGTAAAAATTTGTTTCCCCTCTCCCTGTAGGTAATAGGTATTAACAACAGTTTACTTGTTAACCTTTACCCTAGTGGCTAGATTAACAATCATTCATTCACTCACTCACTCATTCATTTTTTAAAATATAACAAAGTAAAATACATGAAGATAAAAAAAATCACATCAAAATTGGACAAGACAGATCAACAGAAGGAAATGAGTCCAATAGGAGAGCATAGGAGTCACAGTCATTGGAACACTCAGGATTCCTATAAAAATATTTACCTAAAACTATAATATAATCAGAGAGGACCTGGTGCAGACTTGAAAACCCAAGATAACAAAGCAAAAAAACAAAACAAAACAAAACAAAACAAAACAAATAAAAAACGGATTGAAAGACCCAAACAGACAAAAACACTAAAACTTTAATTTTTAAGAGATAAGCACTTTAGCTTAGCGAGGAAGAACTGTGAATTAGAAATGTGAGACAACCAAGAGCATTCATCCATTTTTTATTTATTCATTAATAATTCTCTGACTCTTTGCAGCTTTAGGGACCCTTTCTACCTACAGGGTTGCCTGATAAGAATACCAGAAGGGGAGGTTTCTAGTGTCACTTGATATACCACAGTTGACTGATATCTATGTGAGTCCTGCCATTTTCTGAAGGGAATGGAAGGAGGAGTGGATATGGGAGGGACAAAGGGGATGAAGAGGGGAGAGACTAGGGGAGAGGAGGAAGGGGAAATTGTGGTTGAGATCAAAGGGGGGAAGGAACAAAGAAAGAAAGAAACAAAGGAAGGAAATTATAATATCAAAATGTATATATTAATTTATATATTTAAAGAAACACCAACCAATCTGGCAGGGTGACTGCTTGTTGACATTTGAAAGAAAAAAACTTAATCACTATTCTCTGGTCTGTCAGCAGTGAACCTCAGGCTCTTTCTGGTATCCACATATAATAATATTATTTAATGTTCATGATCAGGTCCAAGTATTGTGTCCCACCACATACAGTATCTGTCTCAAGTAGACTTGTCCACATCCACAGGTCACATGACCTCATTAGTAATCCTGTTTCATTCTAAGATCCCCTTATTTGCAGACATAGGTTTTAGAAATGGTTCCCCATGCTTGCAAAGCTGTTACTTAACTCTGGGATTCCTAATAGTTTTACATATAGAATGGAAATGATGGAAATGTTATTCGTTTCTTCCTGGGACTAACTTTCTGAGGCAATTTAACATCTCCTGGACAAGTGGAATCATTTCAGGTTTTCTTCAAGCAGTGGGGCCTCTGAAGCTCTCAAAAATGGTGGTCAGTGAGGACACTTTCAGTCTCCAAACATTGTCCTCAGATTTTACCCAACCCCTCTTTCCATCTTAAGAAAAACCCTGGCCATTGAAAAATGTTCAGCTGAACAGAAGTCTCTCTGGAGGCACTGTATTTTATGAACTGAAGGAGAATCAGAGACATTTCAAGAGTTAAAGTGCCCCCAACAAATGCTAACATTTTGTAAGATTAAAATAGAAAGGTAGTTTGCTATGGATGCACACATAACATCTTTCCCTTCATGGGCTTCTGTGTCCTCTATAGTTACTGTTCCATTTGTTGTAGAAACAGCAATTACCATAATGTAAATAATTAGTACCCTAGAAGATCTCAGCCTGTGCTGCTCAGCACTCCATGGAAAGAGTTTTAAAACGCACCTGCCATTTTTACCTTAAGGATGTCCTAGAAGCTGGAGCTGTCTTCCTGTCAGCTGCATGTGACGGTCCCTGTAGAAAGGTGATCAAAAGGACTCTCAGGCTTAGATGCCCTTTGTCTCAGAGGAAGGTGATCCATGGCATCTGGAGATGATGGAACGCATGATTAACATTAGCACAGAGAATGATTAATATCTTCTTAAAGCACCTACTTCCAGATTATCCATCATTTCATTAGAGTGAAAAAAGTTCCCCGCAAAAAGGGGCTGGCCCTCTGAACCATGAATAACTCACCCACCCCTTGACATGTTTACTAATTGAGTGGCAGAGTGGGCTTAGTACTTTAATATATTTATACTAAGCAAATTATGACTTTTTTCCAATGCTCAGGGTGAGTTCAGGATTGTAGTGAAATAACAAAGTGCTTTTGTTTGGCAATTAAAGGTCAATTTATGATTAATACTAAACTTAACCCTTCTTCTTGACAGAAAGCATTAATTTTTTTGTCATAATCCATTGACCAGAGTTCTTGTGAGGGATTTTCCTATGCAATATTGGTTAATTTGCACTGTGGATGTGACATTTAAAAGATTCCTCATTAACCAGGGCCTTTGAAAGCATCTTGTTTTTGCATGGGTCCCAAAGTCCATGGATTTATTTACTGTTCTGCCTAAGAAGAAATTATGCATTCAGGAGAAGAGGGTGGAGGATGATTTCAGACTTTCTATTTTGTCATTGTTTATTTTATTTTGTTTTTTGTCTCTTTAGTCTCTTTAATCTCCATTTCAAATGAAATATCTCCATAAGACTAAAGAGGCACCTCTGAATATCAACTTTCTATCCAAAGCTCTACAATATAATATTAAATCTTTATTAAAACCCACTCCACTGTGAGGGGTCTACGGAGATAGTGAGCCAACAAGATGAGATTGGCCTAAGTCAAGTACACTATTTTTTATGGTTATTAAACTCAAACTGTTTTTCTTGTGAAAACTCACACTTTAATATGTTCTCTTGATTATGTAAAGGTTCTGAGAAAATATCGGTTACATTTACATAGAACCATTGTCTAATTCTTACTATTATGGGCCAATTTGGTCCATCAGAAAACAACAAAGCACACACACACACACACACACACACCCTACAAAAGCACATTCATATACATAATCAAGAATAGTGTAGATAGAGCTGTGCTCTTGATATCCAGTGATAACCAGTCTATCACTTTTTACCATTTTCTTACCAGCTGTATGTCATGAATGTGTCACTTCTAGATTTCAGGAAACCAAAAGTCTAAGATAACGATGAGTCACTGAGAAATTTATGATTTAATTCAATGAAAAAATGAATTATTTTATATAAATTTCTTATATTATTCCTTATATTATAAAAATACTTTATATATGTATATGTATGTATAAATATATCATAACAACTCATCCTTCACATTCTTCTGAATGTGTATTTAATTTGGTTTTGTACATGTGCAAAATTTTAATGTTCAGAAGTTCATATATTTTACCGTTTTGTTAATATTTCTCCTCTTAACATTCTTGGTGAAAGGGAACAACTGACTAGAATGTACTTCCTGTGGGAAGAGTACATCAAAAGAAAATGGAAAAGGACACACTTCATGCTACACTCCTATAAATGTGACTCTTTGGGACAACAACGTTGGAAACAATTGTGGATTTCCAAACCAAGCTCAAAATTTTCTGCTAACCATACCTATTTCACTAAGCTGAAGGCACACAGAAATGCCTGAGATGCAGTGATTAGTAAATGCTCAACAGCATGCTCTTCTGTGGGTCTTCACAGGCACATATGGTGAATATTGATTGTCAACGTAGAATTCTCTAGAAGCTGAGCCTCCTGGAACACTCATAAGGAATTGCCTAGTCTAAAATTTTCCTCTGAGAATTTCTGTGAGAGGTTATTTAGTCTTGTTGCCAGAAGAGACTTCTTGATAGTGATGGGACCATTTCCCAAGCAGTGCAATCTGAGGCTGTATAGAAGGAAAGAGCGAGTGGACTCGGAAGAAGGATGCATGCATTCATGGTGTGTCAAAGGTGGGTGGGGTCTGGGGAGATGCTTCAAGTTCTTATCACCATCCCTTTCCTGCAATGATAAACTCTACCCTGGGACTGCGAGCTGAATAAAAGATTTCTCTCTTAAGTTTCTTGTATTAGGATTGCTTTTGTTTTCGTTTTTGTTTAGTCTTTGTTTTTAATCACAGTCACAAATTGAAACTGAGAAAACACTCATTGGGGCAAATACATACAAAAGTCAAATATCAGACGAAAGAAGTTGAGAACCTTAGTTATGCAGTCTTCAAATCTTATGAATTTTCAAAAAATCAATGTCTTATAATATGCCCCAAACTAAGCTAAAATAGAAACTGCCTCTTTATTTACTTTATCCATTTGTTCAGATTACAGCTAAAGGAAACATAATTCTAGGCACACAAATACACACACACACACACACACACACACACACACACACACGTGTGCATGTGTACGTGCACATGCACATACACATGATTTCCTACATGTTACTATATATGCATTTACCAATGTCCACATGGTAATAAATAAGGGTTGATAATATCTGACGAATGTATTTTCAGCTAGCCAATAGGAAAATTATATCAGGGAGGCATGCTGAAATATACAACTGGCTGGTAACTCTCTAGACCAAGCAGGAAAATCTATGCCATGAGAACACAAAATAAAAGGATAAAGTTGTCCTTGTAGGATAGTTCTTTATCTGCTGTCACCTCTATTGTTTGATTACTCAGTGAGTGCAGGATGAGGATGTGAGATTTGGGCCAATGGCCCTTTAGTGAGAATCTGCCAGTGCTCAATAGGAGACTTGGTCTCAAAGATATGTCTACACAGGCTGTGCTTGATGTTTGACTTAATCATACTCTGGAAAGAGTGTATTTTTAAATCTACCTTCATTGAGGTAAAGTGTTAGGAAGACATCTACTGTCCCTAGCTGCTGTGTTGTTGTGAGAGTTCCTAACCTCTAGACTCTTCCTTTTAAAAAAAACCTGTGACTGTAGTTAATCGGTTCAATCTTGTGATGCTATTCTCAGCCATTTATTTCATTTAAACTAATTTTTCTGAGGATTTCCTCAAAGATTTTTGCCAGAGCATCAAATTTCATAAGGATACACTAGCATCAAGAGATTCTGGAGAATTTATTCTGCCTAACATATAAACTGTGGCTCCAGAAACATACTTTCTAATTTTGTATTTCTTACTTGCTCAGAAGAGATCTCAAAGCTTTTAAGTCTGAGAGGCATATCCTCTTTGGAAAAGCACTGCTACAATGGAAGTATGCCTCTCATGGTCAAGAATGTCTGAGTTCCGATATTGGCTCTACCTCCTAAAACATGTTTTATTTAACTTCATTACCTAATATTTATGATTGAATGACCATGTCACTCTTAGGTCAGTGACATCATAACCTTCTTCTAAAATCCTATTGTAAAAGTAAATTTCCAGATTCCATACTAGAACTCCTAATAAAAACATGATTTTTAATAGGGTTCTGGGTTTTGTGTTCATGTAGAAACATAGCAGTTGATCAGAAATCTGATGAGAGATCACAATGAGAAATAAATTCCACTGAATGGCTGTGGAAGGATTATGAGAAGTATTTACTACTTAACACAAGAAATATATAAGTCTAACTTTGATTTTTGAGATCGGATCATTGGATCTTTGGAATGATGAAGTGAAGATTCCCCTCCAACTTCATTCCATCTGCTTAGAAGCAAGACACCATGACCACCATCTCTGGGATTCCAATATGAGCTCCATGTGATGACATTCTGCCTCAACCCTCTGTTACTGGAATTGTGATTTGGAGATTCATCACATGTTTGTAGAGAATAGCCTATAACAAGTCTTACAACAGAGAACCTAGACTCTTCTTTTTTCTTTGCTTCAATTTTAGAATCTTAGAGTTAGACCAAATTTTGTAAATATCTGCAGAAGTTCACTGCATTTAAAAACAATATTCAGGAAGCTAATAGTTGCAGGTAAAAGTAGATTTCTTGCACACTCTTCTATTTTCCTGGCAATAACGTGGTCCCTTGTGATGCTAGCCCCATTTGAGCCTGCCTTATCAACACTTCAGTACCTTAACCAGTCAGGAGGCCTGATACTTGATAAAGAGAATTTAACAATCCATTGCCCCGGTATAGAAGTTTTGTCTACGTTCTACCGGTTAAGTGGGGAAACACATGTATCAGTTGCCAATGTTGTTTTAATAATAGGTAGGCATTGTTTGCATAACAGAATACTCAGCTTGATGTACAGGATAAAGGAAAATGGAGGGGGTAGCAAACTAAATTTTGATCTAAAAATTTTTCCTTACTTTGGGATGTCTGAATGGTTTGATCAAAATAAGTAATAGTTTTAAAGCCTGGAGCCCCAAGCCTCATATTACATAGTAACTTTGAATGAGTTTCTTGCTTTATCCGGACTTCACCCTCCTCATCCAAAGAAGCAGAAATTAACCCCATTACCCCACAGTGATCTGTGAGGATTAAATAAAGTTTGAAGGGAGTGTGCTAGTCACATAAGTAGTCACACCATAAATAGCACGATTTTTCAAGATCACTCACTGTTTCTGAGGTGGCATCTGAATTCCACAAAAAGGGCAACTTCTGCTCGTCTTTTCCTGTCAAGGTCATGGCCTCTGAGGCTCAGGTGCATGTGCATGAGAGGCCCCTAAGTGTTAGTTAAGCTGCAGCATAAGAAGACTTCTGGTCATTGTGGAGCCCTCCCAGCGTGTCAGGCCTCAGCAGTCCTTCTCTAGTGGCTACGTGTCCTCCTCTTTGCCCTCTCTGCTCTGTTGCCATTGTCCTGGATTTTCCCTCTATGCAACTGCTGTCCAGACCAGCTGCACCCACTACATCTTCAGCACTGGACCGAGGAGGGTATTAATCATATTTTTGAGGAGGACACTCTGCTATTTATCTCCCTGACACCTCCAGCAATGGGCCGCCCAGGCCTGCCTACAGCCCATTGACTGGGGAGATTACACATTACCTTGCTCCATTGCCTTTCCCTGCCCTCTCCATTGACTGGCTGTTCAACAGTGGAGTTGTGTTTGTTCAATCAGACATAATTTATACCTTTTTTGTTCTTGCTGAAAAATGCATGTTAATTCTTAGTTGAAGTGTAACGTTTGGTTTTTTTTCACCATAATTTTAGGAAGAAAACAAACAAACAGCAAGAGCCCAAAAGTTCTGAAATAATTTGTCTTTTACCCTCTTGTGTCATCCACAACCCTGGGAATAGCAGCAGTATATGTGTGCTTTCTCCAGCAGCTGTATGCACTGAATGTGGGATGAAATTTCTAAGTTGTAATAAATTGTGTATGGCTATGCATTAGACATAATCTTCTAGACGTTTACAACTTTCTTACAGAGAACTAGCCCATGAATTGTTGAAAGTCCATGCAAGACTTCTCTTCCTTTGCATAGACTCTCTCCTCACAATCAACTGGGTATGCTTGTGTTATAAACATCAAGAAATATATTGTTACTTATCTTCTACCTCATTAACCAATTTTTTAAGGCAAAGGAATAAAAATGGCTGTGGTTAGCTTAATAGCTTTAAGAATACAAATGTATTAGTAGCCTTGATAATTAAATTAACTGCTGATGAACTGATAAGCTTAACAGTGAACTGGCAACACAGGGTGCAGGAACTGCAGGGCAGTCTAGGATGTGACCCTTCCTATCTCCATCTGCACCCAGAGCTGGAACTGTCCCACAGCCCTCAGACCCAAAATCTGCCTTCAGAGCTGGTCTCCCAGAAGCACTCTCACTCCTAAGATCACAGGCTCACAGGTTCACATGGTCATAGGCCCACAAAAGAGAGAAGCTCTAGTCAGAGACAACAAGAGCAACTAACATTGGAGATAACCAGATGATGAAAGGCAAGCACAAGAACCTAAGCAACAGAAACCAAGACTACTTGGCACCATCAGAACCCAGCTCTCCCACTACAGAAAATACTGCATACCCTGTCACCTCAGAAAAGCAAGATTTGGATTTAAAATCACATCTCATGATGATGATAGAGGTTCTTTAAGAAGAACATAAATAACTTCCTTAAAGAAATACAGGAAAACAAGCAGAAGCCCTTAAAGAAGAAACACAAATTCCCTTAAAGAGTTACAGGAAAACACACACACACACACACACACACACACACACACACACACACACACACACACACAAATACAGATTAAGGAATTGAACAAAAAAATTCAGGATCTAAAAATGAAAATTGAAACAATAAAGAAATCACAACGCGAGATAACCCTGGAGATAGAAAATCTAGGAAACAGATCAGGAGTCATAGGCGCAAGCATCACCAACAGAATACAACAGATTGAAGAGAGAATCTCAGGTGCAGAAGATACCATAGAAAACATTGATGGGATAGTCAAAATGAAAAAAAAAACAGAAAGCTCCTAACCCAAAACATCCAGGATATCCAGGACACAATAAGAAGATCAAACCTAAGAATAATAGGTATAGAAGAGAACAAAGATTCCCAACTTAAAGGGGCAGTGAATACCTTCAACAAAATTATAGAAGAAAACTTCCCTAACCTAATGAAAGAGATGCTGATGAACACACAAGAAGCCTACAGAACTCCAAATAGATTAGACCAGAATAGAAATTCCTATCATATAATAGTCATAACACTAAATACACAAAACAAAGAAAGAATATTAAAAGCAGTAAGGGTAAAAGGTCAAGTAACATATAAAGGCAGACCTATCAGAATTATATGAGACTTCTCAACAGAGAATACGAAAGCTAGAAGATCCTGGCCAGATGTCATACAGACCCTAAGAGAACACAAATGCCACAAAAGAAGCTGGAGTAGCCACAAATGCTACAATATCCATCAATGCTATCAATTACCATAGATGGAGAAACCAAGATATTCCATGACAAAACCAAATTTGCGCAATATCTCTCCACAAATCCCACCCTACAAAGGATAATAAATGGAAAACTCCAACACAATGAGGGAAACTACACCCTAGAAAAGCAGAAACGTAATCTTGCAACAAACTCAAAAGAAGATAACCACACAAACACAATTCCACATTTAACAACAAAAATAAGAGGAAACAATCACTATTCCTTAATATCTCTTAACACCAATAGACTCAATTACACAATAAAAAGAAACAGACTAACAGACTGGATACATAAATAGGACCCAGCATTTTGCTGCATACAGAAAATGCACATCAGTGACAAAGACACTACATAAGAATAAAAGGTTGGGGAAAAAGGTTCCAAGCAAATGGTCCCAAGAAAGAAGCTGGAGTAGCCATTCTAATATTGAATAAAATTAACTTTCAATCAAAAGTTATCAAACAAGAAAAGGAAGGACACTTGATATTCATCAAAGGAAAAATCTACCAGGATGAACTTTTGAGTCTGAACATCTATGCTCCAAATGAAAGGCCACCAACATTCATAAAAGAAACTTTACTAAATCCCAAAGCATACATTACACCTTACACAATAATAGTGGGTGACTTCAACACACCACTCTCATCAATGGACAGATCATGGAAACAGGAACTTAACAGAGACACAGAGAAACTAACAGAAGTTATAAACCAAATGGATAGAATAGATATCTATATACCTTTTCATCTAAAATAAAAGAACATAACTTCTTATCAGCACCTCATGGTACATTCTCCACAATTGACCAAATAATTGGTCACAAAACAGTCCTCAACAGATACAAGGAGATTGAAATAATCCCCTGCATCTTATCAGAATTTTATGAGCTAAGGCTGGTCTTCAATAAAAAGAAAAAGAACAGAAAGCCCCAAAACACATGGAAACTGAACAACACTCTACCCAATGACAACTTGGTCAATAAAGAAAGAAATTAAAGTCTTTTTAGAATTTAATGAAATGAAGGCACAATGTACCCAAACTATAGTATAGAATGAAAGCAGTACTAAGAGAAAAATCCATAGCTCTGAGAGCCTCCAAAGAGAAACTGGAGAGAGCATATACTCGCAGGTTGACAGCACGCCTGAAAGCTCCAGAACAAAAAGAAGCAAATGCACCCAAGATGAGCAGATGGCAGGAAAGAATCAAACTCAGAGCTAAAACCAACCAGGTAGAAACGCAAAAAAACTACATAAAGAATCAACAAAAGCAAGAACAGGCTCTTTGAGAAAATCAGCAAGATAGATAAACACTTATCCAGTTTAACCAGAGGGTAGAAGACAGTATCCAAATTAACAAATGGAAACTCATAAAAGTTCAAAACTTCTGTAAGGCAAAGGAAACTGTCAGTAGGACAAAAGGGCATCCAACAGATTTGAAAAAGATCTTTACCAATCCTACATCTGATAGAGGGCTAATATCTAATATATACAAAGAACTTAAGAAGTTAGACTCCTGAGAATCATATTATCCTATTAAAAATGGGGACACAGAGCGAAACAAAGAATTCTCCACTGAGGAATACTGAATGGATAAGAAGCACCTAAAGAAATGTTCAACATCCTTAGTCATCAGGAAAATGCAAACCAAAACAACCCTGAAATTCTACCTCACACCAGCACCAGTCAGAATGGCTAAGATCAAAAACTCAGTTGACAGTAGATGCTGTCCAGGATGTGGAGAAATGGGAACACTCCTTTATTGTTGGTGGGTCTTAAAAACAGTCTGGCAGTTCCTCAGAAAATTGGACATAGCACTACCTGAGAACCCAGCTATACCACTTCTGGGCATACACACAAAAGGTATATAAATATAACAAGGACACATGCTCTAGTATATTCATAATATATTCATAGCAGCCTTATTTATAATAGCCAGAAACTTGAAATAACCCAGATGTCCTTCAAGAGAAGAAAGTGTGGTACATTTACACAATGGAGTACTACTCAGTTATTAAAAACAAGGACTTCACAAAATTCTTAGGCAAATGGATGGAACTAAAAAATATCATCCTGAGTGAGGTAACCTGGTCACAAAAGAACACACATGGTATGCACTCACTGATAAGTGGATATTAGCCCAAAAGCCTGGAATACCCAAGATACAATTCACAGACCACATGAAGCTCAAGAAATTAGAAGACCAAAGTGTGGATGGTTCAGTCCTTCTTAGAAGGGACAGCAAAATATTCACAGGAGGAAATACTGAGACAAAGTGTGGAGCAGAGACTGAAGAAAAGGCCATCCAGAGACTGCCCCAACTAGGTATCCTTCCCATATGCAGCCATCAAACCCAGTCACTATTGCTGATGCCAAGGAATGCTTGCTAACAAGAGGCTGATATGGATGCCTCCTGAGAGGCTCTGGCAAACTCTACTGATACAGAAGAGGATGCCATTGGCCTGAGCATAGGGACCCTCACAGAGGTGTTAGAAAAAAGACTGAAGGAGCTGAAGAGTTTTGAAACCCCATAGGAAGATCAATATTAACCAGATCCTACCAGAGCTCCCAGGGACTAAACCTCCAACCAATGCACACACATGGAGGGAACTATGGCTCCAGCCGTGTATGAAGTAGAGGATGGCATTGTCTGGCATCAATAGGAGGAAAAGCCCTTGTATCTGTGAAGTCTCGTTTACTGAATGTAGGGGAATGCTAGGGTATTGAGGTGGGAGTGTGTGGGTAGGAGTGGGAACAACCTCACAAAGCAGGGGTAGGGGAGAGGGTGTGGGAGATGGGGGAAGGGGATAACATTTGAAATGGAAATACATAAAATATACAAGAAAAAATTTAAACTAAAAAATTTTTAAAAAATCATTCTAGAAAACCACACATCTGTCTCCTGTCCCCCAGTGAGACTATAGCTATTACATGTTTCTATCTTGACATAGATCACAATAAAAAACTACCAGTTATTTGTTCAAGAAACACCAAGATTCCTAGTACGAGTTCTTCGTAAACATTTCATATATACTGGAGACTCGCTATATAAATTTATTTTAAAGATCTTGAGAGTTTAGTGATCCCGTGCAAAGTGTTCACTCTGCAAAAAAATATGCTGCAGAGTGAAAGAAAATTAAATTCAGGGTAGGCAGAAAGGTAGAACGTGTGTGTGTGTGTGTGTGTGTGTGTGTGTGTGTGTGTGTGTGTTTGTGTGTCCATGTGTGCATGTACAATGAGAAAAGCTCTAAATAGGATAAAAGGAAGAAAAAATAATGAACTGGCTACAGAGGGACCAAAGCACTCCCACCCCACTGTGCACCAGGGTAACTATATGATTTCAAAGAACTTGCTTCTTGTATGTGTTTCCATCATTAATGACCTACTCAAAGTCTCCCCAATTACACTGAGTGAGCAAATTAAAGAACATGCAAAACATTCAAGCAAGAATGTTTTCGTTTAATCAGCCAGTAGTTGTTATAGCCCTACTATGTGCTATGTGTCTGCAGCTAAATGTAATTTCGTTTTACAAACATACACACACTTATTTATGTAGTTAGTTTTTGAAGAGCAAAATTGTGGTTTTCATATTTAAATAATCACAGAATAGAACACTTCCCAATTATATTCTTCATGCTGTACTGCTTGTGTGACATACATTACAAGGGCAAAGCTCTCTTATTAGTTTGGTGATTGGTAATATTGCCATCAATGCAAAGAGACCAGGAAAATGACAAGGATGAGAATCTGAGCAGGAGATAGAGTGGTCTTCAAAAGGCATATGTGCCTATATTAAGTCCCTAGCCCTGTGAAACTGAGATTTCACTTCTAAAATATATGTATAAAGCCACCATTAGAGAATTGTGCTAACAAAATGTATGTATAAGTTCTCTCTCTCTCCCCCCTTCCCTGCCCTTCCCTCCCTCCTTCCCTTCCCTTTCCCTCTCTCTCTCTCTCCTCTCTCTCTCTCTCTCTCTCTGTATTCTATTTTATGATGCTTGAGATCAAACCCAATATGGTGTATATCCTAGGCAAGCCCTCTGATATCAAACAGCATTCACTGTCCAAGAAAAAATCATATATAACTTTTCTCATTGTAATAACTATGACTAACCAGAGACAGATCTTTAGTTAAAAAAATACTTGAATATATATATATTTTTCAAGAATATTTGTAAAAGAGACAAACTAAGGATAAAACCATATGTAAGGAACAAACGCTTTTCACATAATTCTTAAAACCTAGCTATTTCTTCTTGGAGGGAACCCAGACATATTGCAACACGCTTGTGAGTATCGAAGGACAGCCTACAGGTGCTGTTTCTCTCAACCCCAGTTTTCAGGTGTTGTAGAATCATGCTTCTGCTGTCTGTAAGAACTGTGTATTATAGGATAGATATCATTTTAGACTCTGGATGATTTTCTTGTCCCTGGTCTGCATCTTTCAGGAGAAATGTTAGAATGGCAGATACATACCACCCGATCACACCTTTTACAAGGATCCAAATGATTGGGGTTGGGTTGTCAGGTTCTTCGACAAGTACTGAGTCCTCTCTCAGGTCACTAACGTTGTGCCGCTTGTATCCCCTGTGTCAGAAGTGCTTGGAGATCCTGTTGGACACTCTGAATCCTGATTTCTGCTGTAGGTTCCTGAATCATGCCTCAGCACATCTCTAGGGCTCTCAAATTGAAGAAGTGGGTTGGAATTTTTTCTCCTGCGAGTTCCTACAAATGCTTAATATATTTGCAATAGTGTTGATCACCATTCAGAAAATTTAAAATGCAAATGAACACATATAAGTGTTCATTTCTGCATTAGCACATTACATTTCTTCCGGCAGGAATGGTTTTTTAGGATGTGGTGACAGATGAGCAGAGCTAGTCTGGCTTAGGATAGATCTTGGCTCCATGTTCTCAGTACTTGATTTCTGTAAGCTTCTTTACTTTCATAGATAAAAATATAATGCCAATCTGATTTGCAACTGAAGACTGAATGAAATAACACAGATGCCATCATTCCAAGTAATAGCCATTCAGTTATTGCTACGATCTCTCACTCTTGCTCTCTCTGTTACCCTCACTATTAATATACTTAAGTGGCACTGCAGAAAGAAAATACTGAGACATAGAAAATTCAGAAAGATTCTTGCTTAAAACTTGGACCCAGGTGTCCTTCTACAGAGCAATGGATACAGAAAATGTGGTACATTTACACAGTGGAGTACTATTCAGCTATAAAAACAATAACTTCATTAAATTCTTAGGCAAATGGATGGAACTAAAAGATACCCTGAGTGAGGTAACCCAACCACAAAAGAACACACATAGTATATACTCACTGATAAGTGGATATTAGCCCCAAAGCTCAGAATACCCAAGATACAATTTACAGACCACATGAAGCTCATGAAGTTAGAAGACCAAAGTGTGGATGGTTCAGTCCTTAGAAGGCAGAACAAAATACTCACAGGAGGAAAAATGGAGACAAAGTGTGGAGCAGGGACTAAGGGAAATGTCATCCAGAGAGCCCCACCTGAGGATCCATCCCATATGCTGTCACCAAACACAGACAATATTGTGGATGATGAGAAATGCATGCTTACAGGAGTCTGATATAGCTGTGTCCTGAGAGGCTCTGCCAAAGCCTGAGAAATGCAGAGTCAGATGCTCTCAACCAACCACTGGACTGAAAATAGGTCCCCAATGGAGGAGTTAGAAAAAGGGCTGAAGGAGCTGAAGGCATTTGAAACCCCATAGGAAGATCAACAATATCAACCAACCAGACCCCCCCCCCAGCTTACAGAGACCAAAGAGTATACATGGATGGACCTTTGGCTCCAGCCACATGTGTAGCAGAGGATGGCCTTATCAGGCAACAGTGAGAGGAGAGGCCTTTGGCCCTGTGAAGGCTCAATGCCCCTGTGTAGGTGAATGCCAGGGTGGGGAGATTGGAAGGGAGTTAGTGGGTGGGTTGGGGAACACTCTCATAGAGGCAGGGGGAAAGGAGGTAGGCATAGGGGGATTCCAGAGGGGAAATCAGGAAAGGTTATAATTTGAAATGTAAGAAAAGAAAATATCTAATAAAAAAGAAAGAAAAAACACACCAGAAAAACAAAACAAAACAAAAACAACTTGGAATTCCTATCTCTCTGAACACATTATTTAACTTTTTGATCTCTCTGATTCCCAATCTCTCATAAGACTCCCATATTTCCAAGAACATATTAGATATGAAATTTATGATGGTGGATATGCTCCGTGTTCCTATTAGGAAAACACAATGCTGAGTGCATTTTACTTCTTTTGTAAGGGCAAAAAATATATGGATTTGTATTTCTATCTTGTTTCTTGGTGTGGTAGTTAAGTAGCAAAACACTTTTAAAATTGATATCCATCTAAGAAAGCTTAAATCAGTGGGATCAACTATTAGATGACCTTTCCCCCTGTTTCTTTTGGATGTCATAGTGAATAGAAGAATGTGTAAATAATGACCTGATCTGCTTCCCATGCTTTGCGACTCAGAATGTTTTCATTTCTGACTTTCTTGCTACAGGCTACACGATCTGTTGTTTCTCTTTTCCTATATTTTTCCAGTATATGCACCTATTCTATTGAGAAATATTGACCTGCAATGGACCTAATTCCTTTCATATCATTTTATTAAAATTTCCAAGAATTAAAATCAGATTGACAACACCCTTTGCTTTGAAAGAGCTGTACATGTTCTGGATCCTTAAGATGGTATTGATTGTCTTCCGGTAGCAGTGAATGATTTAAGTTGTGGTCTCCTGGAAAGTCTGTCCCAGAAGGATCCTTGTCTAGAAAAGCATAAGATAATTTCAGCTAAAAGTGAATCTATGCTACACTGACACATAGGTGCATATACTGTACATAAGCAACACTGAAGTTATCGTAAGTGAAGAGAAAGGCTCTCTCTTCACTGTTAGTGCATACAAACTATACCTATAGGTGGTATCACATGGCATCATAGCAAAAGACAAGAAAAAGGAAAGATAATGGGCCCTTTTAATTATCCTACTGCCCACCCCAAGAAAAATGTTTTGCTGTCCCACAATTTTTCCTAGAATGGCAGAAGATTCTTTGTCAATTAACTGCAGTCTATGAAAACTCTTAGACATTATATTTCAGAATTTTTCTTTTATTGTTGGCAAAGAATACAACTAAATAACCCAGTGAGGCTTTTCATTTTCCTTACAAGGTACTGACCTCAACCAAAGACCTGATGTAGTGAGAAGATACTAATGAGTGAAACTTGGAGCAAATTATATAGCCAAGACCATTTCCGAGTGGCTAGAATGCCAACACCATCCTCACTACAGGACTTGAACTATGTCATAAAGAGTTAGTGCACAGATTGTCCATGGAGAGCCAAGTCCCCAGCAGGGCACAGTATGAAAGAAAAGAACTTACAAGAGGACACATGGATGATGAAGATATTCAAGCTACAGATTCCAACCCAAGAAAGAACTGAAGAATGTTTATTTGCTAGCATTGCTGCTCAAGAGGACGGAAATCATGCTGAGCATTGGAAATCTGGTCAGCTCCTTAAGTCTAGTGAGGTCATGGAACTTAAAAATCTCTATCACTTCCTTTTTCTAGACCAGCATAATTTCTCACTATATTCCAAATCATATCCTTATAGATAGAGATAAGTGTGACTACCATTTCTCATCAAAAAAACTTTTTACAGAAAATTAAGTTCATCACAGAAAATCACAAGATATATTGTAGAGATGAATAGATTCTGTAGAGCCTAGCCTCAGCATATTTTGCATCTCATAGCCACTGCATCTATGACTCAGGGAATGTTTCAGAGAAGGGAGCAAAAGATTATAAGAGCTAGAAAACCAGGCAATCAGCTGTGAAACATTTTCTCCTAGAAATGACTGACAAAATATGACCAGAACAATGACAATATCAATGGACATTTTAAGATGGAAGGAAAAACCTTGTCAAGTCTCACTACTAGAAAGAGAACCAAAGGCAACTAATGAGTAATGTAAAAAGGAAAATTAGCCTCTCCCAAGGAAAAGAAACCCTATCTTTGTTTTGTTTTGAGACTCAGAATGGTCATCTTCAAAACCGTATACATACCAACAAAAATGGACTCAGTAAGTTGTATATATATATATATATATATATATATATATATATATGTGTGTGTGTGTGTGTGTGTGTATGTATATATATATATGTGTGTGTGTGTATTTGCTCTTACATGTTCATACACACATATATGTATGTAACAATAATTTAATCAACTTGAGAGTAGTGAGGAAGTGGAAGGTGTTTGATAACTGTGGAGGAAGAGATAGAATACATATGCCATTCTATTTTAATTTAAACATTAATGAATCGAAGATATAAGTACATGTATATGTAACGCATGTATGTTTGCAACTAATTTCTCCAAATTCAGATGGTTCTAAATTACTGACTTTTTAGATAGTTCAAATTATCGGGAGCACTCAGGAAATTCCTCAATTTTACAAGTTTCTCTTTGGTGATATCTAAATGAGTGAGCATGTCAAACTGTTGAGAAAAGGAGGAAGGAATTGAGGGAGGGAAAGAGAACCTTTGGTGGAGAGAAGAAGATAGGGAAGCCAAAACAAATCCACCATAACACTTACAGACAGGACAAGCATTTTTCTACTTATTTGCCTTAAAAATAGATATCAAAGGATTTCCTGGCTCAAGTGAACATAAAGTCACTTTCAGACAAATGGCTTTAAAGATATTCTTCTATATGATGCTGTAAGTTTCATTCTCTAGGACACGTCTCATTCCAACATTGTGCACTGTGACAGTTATCCAACTTCTTGAGTGGACAGGCCCAGATAACAGTACATTGAATTTTTTCTTTGTGTTTATTACATGCTGTCTATAGCTATGATGAAATCTAGCAAAAATAATTATTTTCTACTTACCCATGGCCTTAGATTCAGCATTTACTGACTGGTAATAGAGAATAGAAGGAGAAACTAAATCCTATTACTTCTGCAGACAAACAAGATAGCTTTCTGACCTAGTACTATTGTTCCTCCTCTAATAAATCATTGACTTAATAAATGCATTCACGTTTTTTGCATATATATGAATATGTATATATCTACATCTGTAAATATATAACTAAAGAAGAGGTAATGAATTTCAGATGAGTAGAGGACACAGAAATTGAAGGGGAGTGGGTCACAGTGCTATCAATACAGTACCCATGTATGAAATCCTTCCCAATATTTTAATTCAAAAATGTACATACTTATTTTTAATGTGCCTTTAAAAACCACTGTGGAAACTCCATAAGAAAGCACCTTGTCTACTTGTGTGCTCTGGGGAAGGAAGAGATGCTTTTGTTGAGTTGTAAATGGCAGTGGCAGAAACCAGTAGGAATCTTCCTTAAGATTTAAGAACCTGTTCTTTATGGGAGGTGAATGACCTTGGGGGTACCAAGTAAACACTTTGTCTCAGGAAGCTCAGTGGAGGTACTATTGAACCACCATTTAGCCATCTGCATGCTAAGTTCAGTTCACAGAAAGCTGGGATCCCTACATGTCTGCAAGTAAGTTAAATCTATACTGCTCTATCACAGAGCATGGTCTTCCCATACAGGCCGCTAAGTGCTTCTCAAAGCAGGGAAGAAGTTAACATGGAGAAAGTAAAGACTAAGAGGAACCGGCATGGGCTCCTGTTGGTATTCTAACAAGTCTGTCCTGAGTACTAGATCGCCTCTATGTCCACTAAACATGCTTAGAATGCTGGGACTTTCGCAGTGACTGTGATTTGACTCTCAACAACTTTCATATATATATATGAAACCAAAAGTTGCATTATGCCATTTATGTTCCAAATTTAATCACAAATTTATATTTATGAATAATAACTTTTGAGAATAACATGTGTTTAACTAGTGACTAGTAACAAAGTTTCTCTTATCTATGTTATAAGTTCTACAGGAAGTAGGGGCATGAAGCCCAGGTACAGCGTAGGTCAAGTTTTCTATGTGTGTATGTGGGCATGTGTGTACATGCATGTATGTACATGTGTATGTGTGTTGTACATGTGTGTGTGTTTGTGAAATTCATAGGTCAACATTAGGTATCTTCTTCTGCCATTTTTCACATATTTTCTGAAAAAGTCTCTCACTGAATGTCAAGCTAGACTGGGTGACCAGTGAGTTCAATGGATTTTCCTGTCTCCATGACCCCAACATGAAGATACAGATGCATATCTCAGTACTTTTCTTTTCTTTGTTTGTTCTTTCCTTCTACTGCTTTAAATTTGTGTTATAGGGATCAGAATGCTGCTCTATTCTAGCACAGCAAATACTCTTTTTAGTAAGCCCCTATCCATTAGTCTTTTGAAATTAAACCAACATAAAAAGCAGCTATAATGTTAAAAGGAATACATCTGAATGGGAATAATAGACAGAATGACATTTTAGAATTACTATTTCCTAATGAGTATTCACACTTGAATAAAATATTTCAACATTATAAAGTATATAGGTTTTAAAATTCAATACTGGACACCTCTGGTTCAGTAACTGCCTCCATTACCCATCTTGTATTCCCATAGTTTGCAGGAGTCCTCCAAGTCCCACTGTCTTTACCTGTAGAATGTCCAAGGATTTTATGAGAGCTATTTATTGAGTGATCTTTTAAATGTGTAAGAAAAATCAAGAATTCAATAATGAGCAGTGAAAAATAGTTTTTATTACTATTATTACCATGATGGTTCTTTCAGGTAAAAAGGTTCACCAGCATCAGTTATGCACTATGTCCCTGGTGCTGTGTTTAAATGACCTACTGAATCTATGCATCTTGTGACATATTAGAAAGTGCCAACATCTCAATGCCCAACCATTGCATCCCATATCCCCCAAATATATTTGACAGAGGTGTTCTTTTATAAGTGAACCTCATCTATAATCAAATGTTTACCATATGTTTTGTAATACACATTGGAAATTATTGATGTTTCTGACTTATCAGCATGTCTAGCTATATGCAGTAATGAGTCTTGGCATGAAATTGATCCTGTAGAACAAACCTAAAACATGCAGGGTTCACAGATTCCCTCAATCTACTTCTTGATCCATTTCTTAAAATTTGATGAACAATATTCTGAATTCAGTTTAGCTTTTCATAAGAGATAAATAAGGGGCAGGAGAGATACTTCAGTGGGAAAAGGCACATACTGCTTTTACAAAGGACCCAGGTTTAGTTCCCAGAAGTCAACTCAAGCTGCTCAAAACACTGATAGCATCATTTTCAAAGGATCTGTCACCCTCATAAAGCCTTGATGGGTAGCTAAATTCATGTACACTGAGTTACCCAAATATGTGCATATAATATTAAAAGTTACCACAAGTAAATAAAAACTCTTATACTTGAGTGAAAAAGAGCAGCGTTGACTACCTCCCATATTTTATTTAATTCATTGTTGATCAGTTCTATCAATTTTTGGTAAGTAACAGTATTTCATCATTATTTATGGGTGGATATTTTGTTTGGCATATATTCCAAGTTTTTCTTTATCTATTCAACTGTAATTGTTACTTAGAGTGACCCTGTATCTTAGCTATTGCTAATAATACATAATGAAAACATGTGTCAGTGCCTCTTTGGTACCAGATTTCATTTTCTTGAAATATATTCTAGTAAGAGGCTGTTGTAGTTTTAACAATCCATTGATATTTATGAGGAAGAAGGTGATTATTTCAATATATGAAAAAACTGAAACTCATGCATTTCATATTTTAAATCAACCCAAAACATGATCATTTAAGTAATCCAAATAATTGAATCCTTAATAGTAAAAACATTGAGACTGAATAACATCTTATTATGCACATAGAATAATTGCTGGCCTAAAAAGAGACTGGGGGGCCACAGTTTGTATTGTTGTAGTCATTCTTACACTGTCAGTCCTTTCTAAACTGTGAAATCACACTCGAGTTGCACATGAGTCCAAATTTTAGTCAGTTAAACTGAAAGCAATGAGACCATACTAATATGCATCTTAAAGTATATAGTGTTTTGTTGGTAACATCTTTATTTGCAATATCTTTGGAATTGCCGTGAGACAAAATAATATTAAAGACCTTTCGTGTTCAGAAATTTATTGATATATTCACACACTACTATTTAAATCTAATTACCCTGATTATGTAATAGTTTGCCATATTTGCATACAGTATGTATATAGTCACACATTTCCTATATACCAGTGAATGTGTGCACACATATATAAAGTGTGTATGTGTATACATGGAACACAGTATGTTACTGTGTTCTCAAATCTCACCATCATTCAATGTCTTGCCAAACAGCATTGCAGGCACACTGCCAGATCTCTTCCCTTCCCCACTGAAGTCACTTGGAACATATCTGACTGTGGCGAGATACATTTGCCAAGCTATGAGCATAAAAACATCCTTTGATCTTTTGGAGTCATAAATATATAATAAACTACATGATTGCCCTACTGATCTGTCTAACATCAATCTTACCTTCCTTTTTTATGGGTTCATCAAGCTGAGATATGATCAAGGTATAAAAGAGTTAAAGAAGCTATTTGTCTTAATGTTTCCTTGGAGAATATGTTTGTTATTATGAGTACAAATTATATACATAATATTTCATGCATGGTCTTGAAGCATTAAAAATCACCTCTGCTCTTGAAGTTAACACCGATCTCAGGCCCTCTGCCAGCATTTCCTCTACTCCCTTATGGCTTACTACAAGATACAGTATCACTTCTCAGAATAATAATGAAGATTCCCAATTTTTATTTATAAGTTATAGATATGAATTTTATCAACTCATTTATTTTCTTATTCTTCCCAACTGCAGCTTCCCTCTGCTCCTCCCAGTCTCTTTATCTCCCCCTTCCCCCAATCTCTTCCTCCTCACCTTCACCTCAGTAAAGGAAAGGCCTCCCATAGATATTAATTAGTCTGGGCATTACAGGTTGTACTAAAACTAGGCCATCTTCTATGGATGTTAGACAAGGCAGCCCAGTTAGGAAATGGACCCAAAGACAGGCAATATAGTCAGAGACAGCCCCTGTTCCAAAATTAAAAGTTCCACATGAATGCCAAACTGTACAACTGTTCTTATGTTCAGAGAGCTTAAGACCCTCACGTGCATGCTCTCTGGTTGGCAGTTCAGTCTTTACAGGCACCGTCAGGCTCAGGTTAGTTGTTTTTGTATTTTTTTGATTTTGGTGTCCTTGAGTAGTCGGACTTCCTTTTTCATAGGATTTTCCAAGCTCTGTTTAATTTTTGGCTGTGGGTCTCTGCATCAGTTTCAATGAGCTACGTACTGTGTGAAGCCTCTTTGATGAGGGCTCCCTCACTGGCATGAGTCTCAAGCTGGCCTGGTCATTCCTTCAAATGCTGCTCCATCTTTCATCCCTGAACATTTTATAAGCAGGACACATTTTGTGGTGCTAAGGTTTTGTAGATGATTTGGTGTCCTAATCCTTCCATTAGAGGCATTGCTGGTTACAGGACATGGCCAGTTTAGGCTCTATATTCCCCATACTAGGACACTTAACTAGGGTATGCTTCATAGACTCCTGGGAATTTCCATTGTCCTAGGTTTGTAGCTTATCCAAAGGATGTTGCCCCCATTCTCTCCCTCTTTTCTTCCTCTATCTCATCCCTCCTGTTCCTATCCCTACCTTTTCCCCCACCCTGTCCTGTTCCCTAATCCTCACCCACTATCTAATCTATTTCCCTTCTCTGTGAGATTCAATCATCACCACTTGGAGTTCCCTTGATATTTAGCTTCTTTTGGGTCTGCGGTTTATGGGATGGTGATCCTGTATTTTTAACTAATACCCAATTATAATGAGTACATATAATGTTTGTCTTACTGGGTCTGGGTTACCTCACTCAGGGTGATCTTTTCTTGATATATTCATTTGCCTACAAATAAATTAAAATGAATGTCATTTTTAATGGTTGAGTAATAATCTATTGTGTGAACATACCATATTTTCTTTATTCATTTATCTGTTTAGAGACAGACCTCCTATGGACAAATGTTAAACAGACTGACAAAGAAATTAGAGAAACAACAGCCTTTAAAATAGTCCCAAATAATATAAACTATCTTGCTATAACTCTAATCAAAGTTAAATACTGCTATGAAAAGAACTTCAAAATTTAAGGTAAAAAATGAAGAAGATATGGAGATATCTCCCATGCTCATGGATTGGTAGGATTTACATAGTAAAAAAAAGAACCATCCTGCAAATGCAACCTACATTTTCATTGCAATTCCCATAAAAAAATGTCAACACAATTTTTTACAGATCTTGAAAGAATTAACACTCGACTTTCTATGGAAAAATCAAAACCCAAGATAGCTAAAACAATCCTGTATAATAAAAGAACTTCTGGAGGTATCACCGTCTCTGATGTCAGGCTGTACTGTAGAACAATAGTAATAAAAGCTGCATGGTGCTGACATAAAAACATACACATTGATCAATGGGATTAAATCAAAGAGCCATAAATAACCCACACATCTAAGGACACTTGATTTTTGACTATGAAGCCAAAACTATACAATGGGATAAAGAAACCATCTTCAGCAAATTGTGCTGGCCTAAATAGATGTCTGTATGTAGAAAAGTACAAAGAGATATGTTCCTACAAGCTACACAGAACTCAATAACCAAGTAGGTCGAAAACCTCAACATAAATCCAGACACACTAAATCTGATAGAAAAAAAAGTGGGTAATAGCTTTGAACATATTGGTACAGGAGACAACTTAATAAACAAAACATCAATAGCTCAGGCATTGAGATCAACAATTAATACATACAACCAAATGAAACTGAAAGGCTTATGTGAGGTGAATGGCACCATCAAAAAGACGAAACAGCCTGCAAAATGGGAAAATATATTGACCGACTTCACCTCTGACAGTAGGCTAATATCTAAAATACATAAATCAGTCAAAAAGTAGACATCAGTAAAGCAAATAACCAAATAATAAATGAGGGATAGAGCAAAACAGAATTCTCAACGGAGGAATCTTTGATGGCCAAAAACCACTTAAAGAAATGTTTGACGTTCTTAGCCATCAGAGAAATGCAAATCAAAACAACGCCAAGATTCCATCCCACACCCATCAGAAAGGCTAAGATCAAAAACTCAAGCAACAGCTCATGCTGGCAAAGATGTGGATAAAGGGGAATTCTTCTATTGCTGATGGGACTGCAGACTTGTACAATGACTTCACTAATCAATTTGGTTGTTTCTCAGAAAACTGGGAATACAACTAACTCAAGACCCAGCTATACTCTCCTCGGCATGTACCCAAAAGAAGCTCACCATACCATAATAACACCTGCTCTACTATGTTCATAGTAGCTTTATTCCTAATGGCCAGATATAAATCTTAATATAAACCATTTTTTCTAATTCTGGAAATAGTAGCTTGTAATACCTACTTAGTGTAAGGTCCTGACTAAAGTGAGAGATTATCTAAATTTTAACAGATTTCCAAATAAAACATATGGAGAGGAATATAAGTATCATCCTGAGTGAAGTAACCCAATCACAGAAAAACACACATGGCATGCACTCATTGATAAGTGGCTATTAGCCCAAATGCTTGAATTACCCTAGATGCACAGAACACATGAAACTCAAGAAGGATGACCAAAATGAGAATGCTTCACTCCTTCTTTAAAAGAGGAACAAGAATACCCTTGGGAGGGACTAGGGAGGCAGAGTTTAGAACAGAGGCAGAAGGAACACCCATTCAGAGCCTGCCCCACATGTGGCCCATACATATACAGCCACCAAACTGGATAAGATGGATGAAACAAAGATGTGCAGGCCGACAGGAACCGGATGTAGATCTCTCCTGAGAGACACAGCCAGAATACAGCAAATACATAGGCGAATGCCATCATTAAACCACTGAACTGAGAATGGACCGCCGTTGAAGGAATCAGTTAGAAAGGACTGGAAGAGCTTGAAGGGGCTTGAGACCCCATATGAATAACAATGCCAACCAACCAGAGCTTGCATGAACTAAGCCACTACTCAAAGACTATACATGAAGTGACCCTGGACTCCAACTGCATGAGTAGCAATGAATAGCCTAGTAAGATCACCAGTGGAAGGGGAAGCCCTTGGTCCTGCCAAGACTGAACCCCCAGTGAACCCCCAGTGATTGTTGGGGGGAGGGCGTAATGGGGAGGATGGTGAGGGGAACAACCCATAGAGAAGGGTTAGGGAATGTTTACAAACCGAAGGGAAAACAACAATCGAAATGTAAATAAGAAATACTCAAGTTAATAAAGATGAAAAAAAAAAAAAAAGGATGGAGTGCTAACAGGAAGGCATGCTAGCAGAGAAGTTTGAGACATTGTGTGCCCGCTACTGTTTTAATGTTGAAGAACTATGTATTACTGGCTTTCATTACCACTTGTAGTTTGTTGAATGTTTTTAACTATTCAACAAATGTGACCTATACTGCATGACAAAATTTGTATCTTGACTGCTATGAAATATTGAAGCAAAACCAGAAAAATATATACGAGCCATACAAGGAATAGCACATTGAGGCATAAAATATGCATTTCCCTATGAAAGACAAATAAGATGAACGTTGGTGTTTTAATTGTTAATTGAACCCAAATTTTATCTTCTAATAGCCAAAATGATTATTGGAGTGAGTTCACATTGATGTATTTAGGGTGGTATAAAAGAGTGCCTTGTGTCCACGGGCACATTTTCATAAGAACGAGTTATGTGGTCTTCAAAGGACACTGTCTGGATATTAGTGTATGCTTAGTGACAAGCCAGGGAATGCACCAAATTATTATTTGAGGTAAGGAAAGAAAGACCATAAAAAGTGTAAAGCATTCAAAGGATTTCAATAGTGTGAGATATGATGCAAGGTTTTAGTATCATTACCGGTCTGCTACTGAAACATGAAATGAATTTATTTGAAAAAAATGGGAACTGGAGGACTTGCCTGTGTTATACATTACTTGAGATGTTAAAAAGTGTGAGTCGCTTAAAATTTGAGAAACGTCCTATATAGAAATATGTTCACTATTGCTGAGGAGAGGAGATGGAAGTAAAGGAGGGAAGGAGGGAGAAAGAGAGAGGAGTGAGAGAGACAGACAAACAGAGACAGACAGTCAGAGACAAAGAAACGGAGACAGAGAATTGAAGTCTTATTGGGTATTAACATCTTTTTCATAACATTCACCTAAAAGATTTATGATTTTTTTCATATAAATTCATGGTTTGCGGTGGTCTTCTTTTTATTTCCTGTCCCAAATTAAACTAAAACCAGATCACTATATTGCCTGAGGAATTTCACCTGTGCTTTGATTGTGGAAGGGAGGCTTTCTGCAACACCCCTATGGTAATGTTCTGGGGCAAGGGAAAGGCATCTGGGCTACCTTTCTAGAAGCCAGGGCTTTGGAGACCATGGCAAAACCCAAGATTCCCCTGTGTTTTGTGCAGGAACAAAGAAAGGCAGCACACAGGTCTTTGACCTCTGCTGTCTATATTTTAGCCAAATCCCAGTTGGTTTAAATTCACTTTCTAAGCTTCCTAGAGCACAGATCAAGGGCTCTAGTATCCAGGACATCTCTGTTCCTTTCTTCTTCTTCTCTTCTTATCCAAATAGGATTTCCACAAAGCATTTAGCCCTGAGGTTTTAAATATCGTTGTCTTTGACCCAAACTCTTGCTTTTCATGTTGTGTAGACCAAATGATATCAGCAATTTTTACAAAGTAAAGCACCAAAGCCGTCTCATTTTTTTTCCGAAAAGTACTTCAGTTTTGAGCATTTAACTCGTGATGTAAAACTCAGTAACTTTCCCTTAAGAAAAAAAAAAAAGACAGAATTATTTTATTTATTATTTCACCGAACATGGTTTAGTGATTCTTTTCTTATTATGTTCCAGTTAGATAAATTTACATAAAAATGTTGTGACGTCTAACCTCTAAACTGGAGAGGTTGATGTGGAAGATATGCCCTTTGTAGAAGGCACCAGTAATGCAGAGATCTCAAGCAAGCTGATAGGCTAGCTAGTTCACTATCTAGGTGCCTAAGAAAAAAGGTGTGGCCTGGGAACAAAGGAAATGGCTGACTATTGCTAACAGTCAACCAGATTCAAGGTCAGAGACATTTTTTTAAAGGCCAAGTGAAGCCAGAGGGTTAGTGCAGAGTTGGGTAGGAGAGTCTAGGCTTAGCTTGGCACAAATGGGACAAATTTTGTGCACAAAACTTAAAATCATCATGCTATACTGTGTCTCAAGTATAGCTGTTATTCAGTAATAATTGTTTTCACTCAGAGAACAATTTCTGCTATCACACACACACACACACACACACACACACACACACACACACACAAATCAACAGATCTCATCTCTTCCAAAGATACGATAAATCATGAGGAAACAAATTTTAAAAAGCAAAAAGTTTCATGCAGGAGTCCAAACCAGTGCAAGAAATAGATAACTGTGGTCTGTGTAAATGGTGTAACTTCTGGAAAAAGTAAAGCAGTTGGTGTGATGTTGGTTCTTCTGGAGCAGCCACTCCACCTACCTCCAGATCTATCATGGTCAACCATCAGCCAGGTGTGGAGAGTTAGTGAAGAGGGTATTTCCTATCAATAGTAAAGGAGCTTCCCAGTATGGTCAGCTAAAGTAATTAGTAACAAGCACACAGGGGAACAAAGGTTACATTGTCTGAACTTGCAAGTCTATGTGAACTAAGCAACAGGATGGAGGAGAATTGTGGAGGACTTCATGCACAGCTGCATAGAGAAGCTGAATGGTATTTGATGACGAATCTATAAATTTTGGGTTGTAAGAAAGTGTGCTTATGAACATATGATCAAACCATTCCTGATTGATCAATGGTACCCAATACAGAATAGCACCACGTGACACAAAATGTGCAACACAGAGTCAAAACACACTTAAAAGGTTCCCCAAATATGAATGCATTCCCATATTAACACATGTAATAACTCACTTCCCATCAATTATGGTGAAGGCTAGCGGGTAATGGAATATCATTTTCCATGTACCAGAATAAAACAAAGATGACCAGACATTCTGATGCCAACAAGTTCTGCTTTTAAAATGACAACAATGCATACATTGAAAGAGAGGTAAGATCAATGCTTCTTTGCTGCCAGATTTTCATGAAAGGCAACACCTAAGAAAAATCCTTTCTTAATGAATAGAAGCTATATCAGAGATATTCATTGACACAGAAGAGAGTGCATAATGCTAGAAATGATAAACATGTAAGACAATAGAAAATACCTGTGTGAGTTTGTGTTTGTGTGTGTGTGTGTGTGTGTGTGTTTAATTTTCAAGTTGAGACTGTAACTTTTGTTCCCCCTTGTGTGTTTGACACTAATTACTTTAACTGATCACACTGTGAAGTTCCTTTACCATTGGTAGGAAATACTCTCTTCTCTTTACTAACTCTTCACACGTGCTTGATGGTTGATTCATAATAAGGACTTATTGAATATAAAATAATAACAGAACAATGAAACAAAAGAGAAAATGTAGAATAGAATAAGGAGACAACTCCCAATCACAATAGCCACCCAAACTTAAAAGACCTAAGAATAAGCATTAATTAATTCAGTGTAATATGAGACTTATACAATAAAAATTATAAGGTCATGAAAAAAAAAAGAAACAGAGCAAGACTCAGAAAACAGTTCTTCAGAGGTTCATAGATTAGAAGAATTGGTATCATGTAAAATGGCCAATCTCCCCAAAGCAACCTACAGATTCAATATTATACCAGTGAAAAGGCAAGGGACATTCTTGTAGGTTTAGAAAAAAGTCTTGAAATTTATATGGAAGGAAGAAATGCCAAAAATAACTGAAGCAATCCTAAACAAAATGAATATGGCAGGCAACATCACCCCACCCGATGTCAAATTATACTGCAGAGGCGTGGCAATAAAGTAAGTGTGGCAGTACTGGTACAAAGCAGATAAGTAGATCAATATAGCAAAAATTAGGATACAGATATAGTTCCGTGCATAGTTAATTTTTCAAAAAGATCTAAAAATGTACATTAATAGGCTGCTATCTTCAGAACACATGAAAAAGACACTATTTTGAACTGGGAAACAATAATATCTACACTCTCAATAGAACAAAAAGGCAACCTGCAGACTGGGAAAAGATCTTCACTAACCCTATATCTGATAGACAGCTAATATCCAAAATATACAAAGAACTGAAGAAGTTAGACTTCAAAACACAAAATAACCCAATTAAATATAAATGGGATACAGAGCTAAACAAAGAATTCTCAATAGAGGAATGTTGAATGGCTGAGAAGCACTTAAGGAAATAAGGGAAATGCAAATCAAAACAACCCTGGGTTTCCAATGTATACCAATTAGAATGGCTAGGATCAGAATCTTGGGTAACAGCACATATTGGAGAGGAAGTGGAGAAAGAGGAATACCACACCATTTCTGCAAACTGATACAACCCCTCTGAAGACCAATCACGCAGTTCCTCAGAAAATTGGAAATAGATTTACATGAAGACCTAGCTATACCACTCCTGGGCATATACTCAAAAGATTCCCCACCATACCACAGGAGCACATGATCCATTACGTTCATAGCACCATGATTTGCAATAGCCAGAAGCAGAGAACAATCCAGATGTCCCTCATCCAAAGAATGAATCCAGAAAATGTGGTTCATTTACATAATGGAATACTATTCAGCTATTTAAAAGGAGGACATCATGAATTTTGCAAACAAATGGATGGAACTAGAAAATATTATCCTGAGTGTGGTAATCCAGACCCAAAAGGACGTGCATAGTATGTACTTACTGATAAGTGAATACTAGACAAAAAGTTCAGAATACCCATGATAGAGACCATAGGAAGCTGAATAAGAAGGAAGGGTCAAGTGTGGTCAAGGAAGGTCATAGGGATACTTCATTCCTATGTAGAACAGAAAACAACACAATTATGGCAGGCAAAGGAAAGGAGGGATCTGTGTGGTAGAGGAGAGGGGGAGGGGAAAGAGGGAAGAATCAGGTATGAAGATGGGAGTCAGGAAAGAAGCTCAGAGGGCCGATAGAATGAATGGAAATATGCAGCAGTGTAGGGTGCGGGAACCTCTAGAAAGTCACAAAGACCTGGGATCGAAGAGGCTCCAAGGACTCAATGGGGATGACTTTAATCAAAATGTCCAACAGTAGAGAGGTGGAACTTGAAGAAACCACCTCCAGCAGATAGCGTGGCTCCCAGTTGAGGCATATGATCACCCACCCATCTTCAAAATTTTTGACCTAAAATTGTTCTTGTCTAAAGGAAATACAGGCACAAAAATGGAGCAGAGACTAAAGGAAAGGCCATCCAGTGTCCGGCCCAACTTGGAATCCAATCCACGAGCAGGCACCAAACCCGATGCTATTATTGATGCCATGTTGTACTTGCAGACAAGAGCCTAGCATGGCTGTCCTCTGAGAGGTTCTACCAGCAGCTGACTGAGACAGATACATATACTTACAGCTAACTATTTGATCGAGGTCGGATACCCTATGGAATAGTTAGAGGAAGGACCGAAGGAGCTGAAGGGGATTGCTACCCCATAGGAAGAACAACAGCATAAACTACCCTGGACCTCTCAGAGCTCCCAAAGACTAACTAAACCACCAACCAAACAGAGTACATGGGCTGCTCCTTGGCCCCTGGCACTTACATAGCACAGGAATGTCTGGTCTGGCCAGAGTGGGAGAGGATACACTTAATCCTGTAGAAACTTGATGCCCCAAGGAAAGGGGATTCTAGCAGAGGGGGAAGTGGGGGGGGATGGGTTGGTGGGGAACACCTTTTCAGAATCAAAGTGGAAGGGAAGGGTGAAGAACTCAGGAGTGGGGACCAGGAAGGGGCAACATTTGGAATGTTAAATAAAAAATAAATAAAAAAAAAGAATAGTCACAGCCTGGAGCAGTGCCTCAGTGGTTAAGAGCATTGGCTGCTCTTCCTGAGGTCCTTAGTTGAATTCTCAACAACCACTTGGTGGCTAGTAACCATCTATAATGAGACCTCATGCCCTCTTCTGGCCTGCAGGCATACATGTAGGCAGAATGCTGTATATATAATAAATAAATTAAATCTCAAAAAGGAAAAATAGTAACCGACTTTCCTGAACATTAAATGACTTGTCAGTGAATGGAAAAGCAGCTTGAATTTAACTATCACATCTATTTTGTTTGTTTGTTTTTAATTATTTTATTTATTTGCTTTCCAGTCATTGCCCCTCCCCCACCTCAGTCTCCCTTCCCACAGTTCCTCACCCCCTTCCTCATCCCCGTTACCTCTGAGAGGGTGTTTCCTCCCACCCACCAGGCCTCAAATCTCTTCCTTCCCTGGGGCCTCAAGTCTCTTAAGATTAAGTGCATCTTCTCTCACTGATGCCAGACCAGGCAGTCCTCAGTCACATATGTGCCAGGGCCTTGGACCAGCCTGGGTATGCTCCTGGCTAGCGGTTTGGGCTTTGGGAGCTCCCTGGGGTCTATGTTAGTTGAGATGACTGGTCTTCCAATGGGGGTCGTTCTCCCCTTCAGCTTCCCCAATCTTTCCCCTAATTTAACCATAGGGATCCCTGACTTCAGTCCAATGGTTGGGTGTGAGTATCTGCCTCTGTCTCAGTCAGCTGCTGGTAGGGGCTCTCAGAGAACAGCCATTGCCAGGCTCCCATCTGTAACACATCAACACATCAGGCACAGTAGTGTCAGGCCTTAATGTTCCCCATGAGATCCCAAGCTGGGTTCAGTCTCTTCCCTGTTTTTGTCCCTGCAGCCTCTTTTTAAGCAGGAACAATTCTGGGTCAGGAATTTGACTGTGTGTTGGTAACTCTGTTCCTCCACTTGAGGCCCTGTGTATCTACTGGGGTAGACTCTTCAAGTTCCCTTTCTCCACTGTTGGGCATTTTGGCTAATGTCGCCCACAATGAGTCCTGAGTGTCTCACATCCTGGGTCTCTGGTATTTTCCAGAGAATCCTTTTACTTGATACTCTCTGAGGCTGTTTATTTCCATTCATTCTCTTGGTCCTCTGGGCTCTTTTTCTGTCCCGTCTGCCCATATCTGATCCTGTTCCCCTATTTCCCTCCCCCTCCTTTCTCCCACCCTTCCTCTGCCTCCTATGATTATTTCCTTTCCCCTTCTAAGTGAGATTGAAGCCTCCTCACTTGGGCATTTCTGCTTTGTAACACTTCTTTGTAACTGGTATTATTCCAGATATTCTGTAGTTTTTGGCTAATGTCCAGTGAATACACACCATGCATCTTCTTTTGGGTCTGAGTTACCACACTCAGGATGATATTTTCTATCCATTGTCTTCAAAATTCATGATGTCCTCTTTTTCAATAACTGAGTAGTACTCCATTGTGTAAATGAACCACATTTTCTGTATCCATCCATTCTTTGGTTTGTTCTCAACTTCTTACTATTACAAATAAGATTAATATGAACATGATGGAGAATATGTCCTTGTGGTATAGTGTAGTGTCTTTTGGGTATATGCCCAAGAGTGCTATAGCTGGGTCTTCAGGTAGAACTATTTCCAAGATTCTGAGGGATCACCAAATTTATTTCTAGAGTGGTAGCCAACATCAAATTAAATGTAGAGAAACTAGAAGCAATCCCACTAAAATCTGGTACAAGACAAGGTTGCCCACTCTCTCCCTATCTATTCAATACAATACTCGAAGTTCTAGCTAGAGCAATTAGACAACAAAAGGATATCAAGGGGATGCAATTTGGGAAAGCAGAATGGTATGATAACTTTACATAATCAACCACCCCAAATTCCACCAGAACTACTCCAGCCGATAAACAAAGTGGCATGATATAAAATTAACAAACAAATAAGTATGTGTTTGTTTCCTTTATATAAATAATAAACAGGTTGAGAAAGAAATTAGGGAACCAACACCCTTCACAATAGTCACATCATCTTTAAAATGTCCAGAGCTACATAAGCATGAGAAAAATCAGTGTCAGATGTAACCAGAATTTCAGAAATCAGTTGGTAATTGATTTTCACTTATTAAAGATCAGGGAAATATTAGCCACAGAGAAAGCCCAGAAGAGAAACATCAAATGTAAAATTCATCTTTACTATCTAATGTAAATGGTGGACAAATGAAGCTATTCTTTATTGAGTCTTTGGTGTAAGATTGAACGTGATTCCTTCTGTACTCTGTCTCATGCTACTTGTGAGAGGAGACAGAAATAACCTTATGGGACTGGCCTTCTGCTATAATGACACCATCATAGACTTCTGGTCCTGAGAATATACCGATCTGTTGGTAATTAGATGCTGTCAGTGCACAGATGAAATGGAAGGCTTGGGCTCAGACACACCGTGAATATGTTACTTTTGCATTGCTGTGAGAAGAACATCTGAGGAAACACATTCAGAAAGGAATGGTTTGTTTTGACTTAGGTCAGTGGTTTCAGTCCATAGCCTTTGTCTCTTTTGATTCTGGGCTCATGGCAAGTCAGAGCACATGCTGTAGGAGACTGAGAAAGAGGCTGTTTACTTTGCAGTAGACAGGGAGAAGGGAGTTAGTGAGTCACGATGGAGGACCTGGTCTAAAGTTCAAAATCACGATCCTGATCCTATGCGACTTCTGTTGAGCCCCCAGCTCTTAAAAGTTTCCAGTGCTATCCATCTGGAGAATGAGCATTCCATATGTGAGTGTGTGAACATTTCATAATCAACCATAACCCCAGTGAAAGAAATATTTTGCAATTGCTGGAGAGGCAGCCCAGTAGTTAAGCACTTGCTGCTCTTACAGAAGACTGGGGTTCATTTCCCCATACCCATGTCCGTCAGCATACAACCACCTGTGACTCCATGTTTTGGCCTCTTTGATCACATAAATACAAACTCATACATACACACATCACAGAGAAATAGACATAGACACACACAGACATTCAAAGTAATTTTATAATATTATAACACTATTATATATAATATATTATACATGTACAATGTATATATGACATTATAAAATTATTCAATATTATAACAGTATTAATTAAAAAAGTTCAGTAGTCAATGTAAAATAAAAAAGCAACATTATTTAGAGAAACTAAAACAGGTAAAACTAGGATGATACTCCATGGTTGTAAAATTGGAAAAATACATAGTTTTTAAATAGCCATTCTATCTAAATACCACAATGAATTCAAATTCCCAATAACAACATTAGCAGAGTTTTTGAATTTTAGTGAAAATGATATGCTGATCCTAATAAGGAATTATAAAGGACTAAAAATAAAAGAGAAAGAGAGAAACAATTTAAAAAATAAAACTTTTTAAAAGGAAATTGGTTTTTATGAAAACAGTAATACTCTATTACAAACGAAGGATCCTATATTGAGATAATTCTATATTTAGAGATTTTAGATAATTCTATACTTAGTTAATGCCAAGAAATGCATGCACTAATAGAGGTAATAATTAAATCGACAAGGGAAGAGATAAAATGTGCTGATAAATCCATTGTTCTCTGTTATGCTGATAATGAATATAAAGTTGTTAGTATTTTCTCTTGAAGCCAAGTTCCATATCTCTCACATTATGTTTCCTGACTGTGGAATCAATGGTATGTTTCTTGTGCACAGAACCCTGTACAACAAAGTATCATAAATATACTCAGACTAGAGAACAAGGCCATAAAACAACAGAAAGAATGCTTCATAAAATGTTCACCTAGGATAGAACAAAATACAGAATAAAAAAGTCATAGAAAAAAGTTGTAAACTCATAAAAAATGCATCAGTAATTGAGATGGCTGCTGGGAAAAGGAAGAGAACAGTTTTCTTCAATGGAATGACACTGGATGTATCAACCGTACTCCATGGCAGCCTCAATGTTCAGGAATGGTTGTCCAATACATAAATCAGACTCCACGGTATTTGGGGGTTTTATTTTATTTTATTTTTTAAGGAAGAGAAACAGGATAAAGTTTGGTTGGTAGGGAGGTATGAGGACTTGGAAGGAGTTGGAGGGGATTGGAAAGAATATGATAAAATATGTTGCATAAAACTCTCAGAGAATTAATAAAAGAGAAAGAAAATATTATTACATATAAAATGATAAAATAGCTGGCCCATGTGTTTACGCTGAAGTCCTAATCCCTAGCACAATTCTCATTTCATATCATGGGCAGAAACACTTGCCCTGATTTATACAAATAGTCCACAGACAAATATTCAAAACTCAACAGAGAATAATCAAAGATATAAAATAAATAAAAAGCAAAAGATGTATAATAAAAATGACCCTTATTTGTATTTTAAAGCATTCAATCTTAGAATAATTAGGGAATACTAATTATTGATGTATGAAATAAGATTCTGGACAATTCTAAGGCTCCTTCTAACAGAAGCTGTAGAGAATTTGTACCCAGATTTACCAATAGCATGGATTCAGTTAGTTCGGTTAAACTTTAAAATTAACAAAAGCTCTAGTTGGCTTGGTAGCTCAGTTGGTAAGGTGCCAGCTGAACAATCGTAGAGAAAGTCGTAGGGAATACAGTTTGATGGCTACACTCAGACGAAAAATCTGAGAGCAGGAGAATGCATTCGTAGTGGCCAGCACTGGAGGGGAACAGGTGGATCTCTGGAGCAGAATGAACAGGCAATTTTTCTAGGACAATAAGATAAAGGCTTGATGAGAGGACCTGTCTCAGAAACTAAGGTTGAGAGCAATCAAGGAAGTCACTTTTCTTAGTTACTCTTCTTTTGGTGAAGAGACACCATGACCATGGCAACTTAGAGAAGAAAGGGTTTATTGGAAGCTTAACCATTCCAGAGGGTTAGAGTCCATGACCATCCATCATGGTGGTGAGCATGGAAGAAGGGAGGCATTGTTCTGTATCTGTAGATGAGTGCTTAGATCTTGAGACACCACCACTAGCCCTGGTATTGGGGAGTGGGGGAGAGCACATGTTGGAAACAGCATAGACTTTTGAATCATCAATATGATAACCTTCTCCACTATCTCACCTCCTAACCTTTTCCAAACAGTTCCACCAACTGGGGACCAAGCATTCAAATACATGAGTCAATGGGGATGATTCTCATTCAAACCAACCCAACACCCAACTCAACCTCAATCCTCATACACATGCATATGTACACTCATACGCACACATGCACAAAACTTCACAAATAAATGCATACAGTAAATGTATTCCCTCCAAGGACACACACATTTAAGGGGAAAAAATTAGCAACAGATTCTCTAAACAGAAATTCAATAATAATTTCAAAATCTTGGAAAATTTTATACTGTTTTCTCAGAGATCATATTTCAAGGAATCTACCCTAAGAAATCATCTCAAATTTATGTACTTGAATAAATGTGACAGTGGTGTTTGTCCACAACGTGTGTGCTTAGATTTGACTTAGGACTAATGTCACTTCTTGGCCAAGGATGTGCTAAATCTCTGGTGTGCGTGCATCCCAAGAAGAGAAGCTATAAGGGAGGAGGGAATCTATTTATTTAACAAATACCTCAGAGCACATAGTATTTTAAATACTGCTAACTGCTGTGATATTTAGAGTAAATTATCCTTGTGCCCTTTCCCTATATCAGAGCTATCATGGATCCTTTCTTCACATGATTAGCTGTAAGTGCAGTGATTTTAGATAATTTGTGCTGCAACACCAAGAAATGAGTGCCACAGATGATATTTAAAGAAGTTTCAGGATTATTCATTATCTTGACCTCTCAAAGAAAATCCCAGCAACATTCCCAGAAGGAAGTGATTCATTTAGGCCAAGGTATTACGTCCATCACAGTCCACAGAGATTGTTCTTCATTGTAGATCCACTTGGAAGGAGAGCTCTATGCTAGGCTGATCACATTACCAGGGCTGCTGATCTTACCCGATCTGGACGACTTTTTTTCACAACTCAACTGTATGGTGTGCCGGATGATGCCTGGTGACTTCATAAACACTGAAACAGAATCAATGACAATTATGCAGAATATACTATTAGATACAGTATTAGATTTTTTAAAGATTTTTTTCAAAGTTTAAATAGGTAAAAACTTTGAAGAGAAATGCAAACTGGTTAAAAATTGTGGCTCAAATAGTATGTGGTATTTCAAGAGTTCATTTCGTGTTTCATTACTCTCTACTCCGGCATGTCATAGTTTTCATAATAGAACAAAATTTGAATGTCTCTCACAGTATAATCTAACAGTAAATACTAATAGTTTTGAATAGTAAAGGTACATGTTTAAACATCCAGATAAGAAATAGCACTGGGTATACATTAATAAATGCTAAAAACATTTTGATTCAGCAAGTACCTATTAGAATATGCTAGGAGCTGTGGCTGGTTGTAGGTACCATCCCTAGAGACGTTTTACTGTTTATCATTGGATCTTCGAGGAAAAGTAGTTGCCTTTACTGACTCCTGGCTTTGTCTTCGAGTCAAGCATTTTGCAAGGAAGGTTTTGTTGTTTTACCTAAGTAGGAATCACTTCAGTAGGGCTAATGGGTTGGATGCACCATGCCAAAATATATCTTACATATAGATACTTGAGAGCTAGGACTGCTTCCTATATATAGCCTGCCTCTGGTTCTTAATACACAGGTGCAGCCAGGAAATAATTAGAGAGGTATATGCCAGATTTGATTCATGTTACCCAACAATTAGCAAGAGTCTGACATCAAAACAAACAATTCATTGGAGCTCTCAGTGCATGAATTGATTTTTGTCTTGTGAGTAAAATTATATTTTGTGCAAATTTTTATTCATAAGACATTGTCTTAGTCAATGCTCTATTGCTTCGAAGAGACAAATGAGCATAGCAGCTCTTACACATTGCTAGAAAGGAAAGCATTTAATTGAGGCTTGATTCAAGATTTAGTCCATTATTCTCATTGTGAGGAGCATGGTGACACACAGGCAGGTTTGCTGTTAGAGAAGTTTCTGAGAGAGCTAAATTTGGATCCTGCAGCAGAAGGAAGAGAAAGATACTGAGACTGGCTTGCATTTTTGAAACCACAAAGAGCCCCCAGGAACACATTTTCTCCAAGGCAACACCTACTCCTAATCTCTAATTCAGTTCCTAATTCCTCTCAAGTAGTGCTACTCCCTACACATTCAAATTTTAAGAGCCTATAGGGTACATTCTAATTCAAGCCACACACTTCACTTTCTGGCCCCCCATAGGCTTGTAGCAACATTATAGTGCAAAATACATTAATAGTCTCAACACTGTTTAAAAGTCCAAGATTCAAAGTCTCTTCTGAGACTAAAGACAATCTCTTAATTGCAGCACCTATAAAATCAAACTAAAAAGCAGATTACCTATGTCCAATGTACAAGGGCATAGAATATATATTGTCATGTCAAATGAGTAGAAAGGGTAGCATAGTGAAGAAAGGCTGGACCAAAGCAAGAACAAAACCCAGCTGGGCAAACTCTAACCTCTGCATCTCCATGTCTGATGAGAAAATGCTCTTCAGATCCCCAATTTTTTTCAGTTTTCTTGACTGCCACATGGTTCTCTTTATTGGGCTGGTATCACAGTCTCTTAGCTTTCCTGGCCAACTATTCCACAGCAAGTATACCCAACTTCTTACGGTCTCCAACATAATCCAGGCTTCTCCTTAGTTGTAAACAGTGGTTTCTCTGGGACAACTGTCTACTCCCAACCCCGCAATCATGGACTCATCAGCATTTCTTTTGTTACTGGATATTTTAAGTATTTCACGTTTCAAATGTTATTTCCTTTCCAAGTTCCTCCCTCTCTCATGCTCCCTCCACCTGCTTCTATGAGGATGCTCCCCCTCCTGTCCACCCATTCTCACCTCAACACCCTGGCATTCCCCTACACTGGGGAAATGAGCCATTGCAAGACCAAGGGCTTCTCCTACTGATGCCAGACAAGGCCATCCTCTGATACATATGCAGTTGAAGCCATGGGTCCCTCCATGCGTACTCAGTGGTTGGTGCTTCAGTCCGTGGGAGCTGACAGGGGAGGGGATGGTGGGGTCCTCAGATGGTTGATATTGTTGTTCTTCCTATGTGGTTCCAAACACCTTCAGCTCCTTCACTCCTTTCTGCAAGCATCCTCATCTGTATTAGTAAGGCTCTGGCTAAGCCTCTTAGGAGACATCCATATCAGGCTCCTGTCAGCAAGCACTTCTTGATATCAGCAACAATGACTGAGTTTGGTGGCTGTATATGGGATGAATCTCCATGTGGTGCAGTCTCGGGATGGCCTTTCCTTAAGTCTCTGCACCACTCCTTGTCCCTATATTTCCTTTAGACAGGAGCAATTCTGGGTTATAATTTTGAGATGGGTGGGTAGCCCCATCTCCCAACCAGGGGCCTTGCCTAATCTCTGGATATGGTTTCTACAAGTTCTCCCTCCCTTTGATGGGTGTTTCAGCTAATCTCATTTCCGTTGGGTACTGGGAGCCTTTTGCTTTCCAGGGACTTACTGGTGGCTGCCCCCAGGTCGGCATCCCCCATTTCTACACACCTGTGTTCAAATTACGGACCCTCTGTATATCCCAGAATCCTCTCATACCCGACCCTGCCCCGTCCCTTTTCCCATTCTGTCTGGTGTGAGGTGGAATCTCAGGGTTGTTTCGATTTACATTTCCCTGATGACTAAAGATGTTGAACATTTCTTTAGGTGCTTCTTGTCCATTTGATATTCTTTAGTTGATAATTCTTTGCTTAGCTCTGTACTCCATTTTTTAATAGGGTTATTTGGTTCTCTGGAGTCTAACTTCTTGAGTTCTTTATATATATTAGATATTAGCTCTCTATCGGATGTAGAGATTGGTAAAGATCTTTTCCCAATCTGTTGGTTGCCATTTTGTCCTATTGACAGTGTCCTTTGCCTTATAGAAGCTTTGCAATTTTATGAGGTCCCATTTGTTGATTGTTAATCTTAGAGCATAAACCATTGATGTTCTGTTCAGAAAAATTTCCCCTGTGCCTGTATGATCAAGTTTCTTCCCCACTTTCTCTTCTATTAGTTTCAGTGTATCTGGTTTTATGTGGAGGTCCTTGATGCACTTGGACTTGAACTTTGTACAAGGAGATAAGAAAGGATATATTTGCACCATTTGTTGAAAATTCTCATTTATCCACTAGATGGTTTTAGCTGTGGTGGTGAATGTTTTCTCAGGAGACAATGGGGCCTTTGCATAGCTGAATTCACAGTGACTTTGCTGTTATACTAGGTTCCTGTTTCCAGCATAATGGAAGATCATTAACAGTATCAGGGGGTTGGTTCTTCCCATGGTACGTCTCGATTTGGGGTAGTCATTGGTTGGTCATTCTCTCAGACTGCTCTATTTTTGTCCTTGCACATCTTGTAGGCAGGTCACATTTTGCATTTTAGATCAAAAATTTTTAATAGTGGGTTGTTCTCCTAACCCTCCACTGGGAGTCCTGCCTGGCTATTTGAAGTGGACATATGAGCATCCACTTCTCCCACTGCTAGGAATCTCAGCTAGAAAGACCTTCTTAGACCTTCTGGGGCCACTCTCAATACAACATCTCTGTCACATCCTAGAGATAGCCCCTGCTAAACACCCAATTTCCCTGGGGGTGTGGGGGGTTGACACCCAGAGGTGGCTTCCCCTTCTAAGGGGAATTGGCAGAGGACTTTTATGAGGGGGTACTGGGAGGCAAGGAAGGGCTGGTATTCAGTTATAAAGTGAATAAACAAATACATTTAACAAAAATTTATAACTTAATTACAATATTTTTATCTTGCCTTTTCTCCCTCCAAAACTGCCCAAATACCCCTCCACACTCTCCTTCAAAGGCATGGCTTCTTTTTTTACTGAATGACAAAAACATTTTTCTTTAGACTAATGAGAACAACAAACTAGGCCAATTTATAAATTTATTACTTTATATTAATCATAGTGTATTTTCCATAAGATAAAAGAAATTTCAAAACTGAGAAAACCAAACATTATTACACAATATATCATCAAGAAATTAGATGGTTCATATTGGCTAGGTACAAGAAAATGTAATTTTTAATTATTTCTTTTTCCTGTTATTATGTGACCTTAATAACAAGAGCATGTCATAATTGAAGTAGCCCGAGGCTTTAGACTAAAAGCAGCCAGAGTTCAAATTTTGGCTGTCATACCTGCCAGATATTTAAGCAATTTATTGAATGCTTCTAAATCTTTGCAAAATAGATCTTATAATAACATGCTGGTCTTTTCCACAGTCTAGTAAAAATAATAAAGATGATTTAGAATAAAACCCATACAGAACTCATAATTACCTTTATCCTACTGATTTCGCTTTCCAGATTATTGGATTCTTTGCTTATAGTTGAAACACATCAAAATATTTTATTCTATTTATCAAATTGAAAAATGAAGGCAACTGACTTTTTAATTTTGTTTTTTTATTATGATCTCATTTCCTAAATGTTGGAAAAATTAACATGATGTTGAAAATTTTGTAAACAGTGTCTAAGCACTCTTTACTTGCTAGCATATACCTGTCTTTTTTCTATTATTCCTCAGAAACTTCCAATATAGAATATCCATTTTCTATTACATCCTGAATAAATGATTACATTTGCATATGTTCATACCTCACTCATTAAATAAAATCAATAAGACTTAGTCAAGAGTAGATTACATGTTGGAAGCTTTTGTCTATATATTTATGGGAAACATAGTGCAATAGTTAATTTAACTGCAACATACTAAAGCAAAAAAGGAGGGAGGAGGAAAGAGGAGGAGGAGGAGGAGGAGGAGGAGGAGGGGGAGGGAGAGGAGGAGGAGGAAGAGGAGGAGGAGGAGGAGGAGGAGGAGGAGGAAGAGGAGGAGGAGGAGGAGGAGGAGGAGGAGGAGGAGGAGGAGAAGGAGGAAGAAGAGGAGAAGGAGAAAGAGAAGGAGGAGGAGGAAGAGGAGGAGAAGAGGAGAAGGAGAAGGAGAAGAGGAGGAGGAGGAAGGGGAGGAGAAGAGGAGGAAGAGGAGAAGAGGAAGAGGAGGAGGAGGGAGAAGGAAACTACTTGGAAAAGATATTCCTGAAAAAGCAGAATTAAAATTCAATTATAGTCCAAATGCTTGCTTTGCAGTCCAGAAGCTGGGCCTTTACGCCTGCCAAGAATGGGGAGAGCATGGTTATCTAGTGACCTGTTGTGTACTTTTTGGAAGTTTGACATTCATGTTGGCATCTACTAGATGTATTCTATAATACAATAGATTTTTCTGGAACTATAATCCTAATTCAAAATGCTATATATTTTTCTATGTCCTCAAGACTAAATATATAACTACTATTAGAGTGATTTGCCAATCAAAGATTATGAGTTCATTGAGCTTTAGGAATTCATGTACCATATGTCATTTATGGCCTTGAGCATGGTATCCAAAATCATCATACTTTCAGCTTTAAATTAATAAGTTGATTGACCATATAGCAAATCAGAGCAAAACATAATCAAATTGAGTACTCTGAGAATCTAGCCAAAATTGACTGGGACAGCCTTGTGTAGGTCATGAGCTGCAATTAGAGTCCTGAGATGAACAGAGAGTTATCGTGGATGCTTCCAAGAAATAGGACATAAAAGATCAGAAAGATGAGGTTTTCACACATAAGCATCCAGCAGAAAACAACTGGAGAAGCTGAGTCAATCAGCTGGGGTTCTGAATTGAGCTTTCTCTCCATAAATGAGCATCCCATGAATGAACTTCCCCACTGCAAGAGTATGAGAGAAGTGTCCTTTCTCATGAGCAAAATAGTCTTATTTCCTGGCTGTTTAGCTATTATTCTCCCTCCCAATAACAGAGGTAGGAGTCCCAGCCCCAGACAAGAGACCTTATAGTATACTTTCAGGCAAATATTTTTGATCTGAAGGGGAAGAAGCTAGGACAATCCCACTTTCAGCTTCTTTGTGAGTTCAATCAATGCATAAAATGTACCAAATAGCCATTTCATAGATAGTTCATTACAACATATGAAATAGAAAGGGTAAGAGGCAATTTTAATAAAATTAGATATATAATTATCAATTCTGAACTTTTAGTGAGGCTGTAAGGAAACTTCACACTAAAGATAATTATTAGGTTTGCTATGAACTAGAACAGCTAGATATAAACTGAGGGACTAGAAATCAATTCATTGAAATGTAACATTCCCAACACATCCAGTTGACGTTATTAGCTGATGTCTGAGCCTGTTTTCCTCATCTGAAGATACTTTATAATCCAAATGCTGCATACTTATGATCAAGTGTCTGTATTTCCAATACATTCTGTTTAACTCTGTATGTTCTAAAAATTGTTACAAATCACCTTCTTGGTATAATGCTTTCTTCCTAAAACACAAGTGACAGATGACACCATTTATAGACTCCACTGAAAATAAAAGAAGATTCTAGAGCTATGCCACAGAAATATTCAAAGATCTCTCATGTTTCCCAGCCAAATATACAAAATATATACTAATATTTTTATTACACGTAACTCTGGTGTCTTTCACTAAGAACTATACAAGAAAAGATCCAGGGATCAAAGGTAAAGTTGAAAATTTTCTACATTGTAGGATACAAGTTAAACCTTGTCATCAAACCACCAGGTCTCCCTAGACATTTTTCTCCCTATCAGGGACTCTTGGTTAACATGTGTACAATCCGACTGTCTCATATTCATTATTCTTCTATCCTGTAACTAATTTTCCAACAGAAAATGTCTTATAGAAGACATGACTTCTACTATCCCACTCTAAAGGCAAATGGTGGGAATAATTATGTTGAAATTTCCAAGGTGCCTTCTCACGTGTACTGCTGGGAGAGGAGGCTACTCCACTGATTTCCTCTGTTCTGCATTATTACTGTAACATAAACCTACTACAGTCTTCATAGTAGATCCCTACCAAGAATTATTTTTCATACATTTTAGTAAATAATTATAGCTACTGACATGGTCAAAAATGTAAGTTTCAATGATGATATTAAAGAAAAAGTAATCAACTGGATTGGAGGCAGAAATCAGTAGAAGTGTGGAAAGAACATAGAAATGTCAGAATGGAAGATGGGGAGGGAGAAGGAAATTAGAGGGAAAAGACTATTCTGTAAATTTAGTTGAGCCCTTTTCTATATTGAACTGAGAATCAGAAATCATTCCTGTGTAATTAATGAGATTCTTTCTGTTGAACATGGAGGTTCCCACTAAGTGTAACAAGCATTCAAATAGAGGGTTTCATTAAGGAGTGTCACAGCCCACCCTATATGGCTCATAAGTTTGTTTGAAACCGAGATCACTTGGCGTGAGTTTTATGCCAAGTATTGCATCCTAGCAACTCCATGCAGCCCAGTTTTAGCAATTCCAGACATTTTCTAAGCACCAAGAAAGGGTCAGAGCGACCTGGGAAGGAAAATGTATATAAAACTTTATGAATTTCACTCTCAGGAACTTTTCTCCCCAACCCCTGTGAGCTGAACCGTAACTTTCTGGGAACAAACCCTGTCACCATTGACTTTGGCACTACATGAGCATTTCAGAGAATAGACAGTGCAAACTCTAGCTGAGAAAAACAGTGATGTCCGAGAGGAGAGTCAAGAAGCCCAGAGGTAGAGCATTCCTTGCAGAGATCACCAAACACTTGACAGAAATCACTTTTGATTTCTATTGCTCTATTGCTTGGTTTCCACCTAGACAACTGAAAAGGGAAGACAAGGGACAAGAGGCAACCACTAAACAAAATAAACAGCCCCTGGCACAGGAATGCATTGATCCACTTAAGGCTTTTGCAGGTTTGTGAGTAAGGATGAGGGGACAGTAGATGGAGGGGAGTGTTCTCATCAGTAGGGCTACTTCTCTTTCTGTGGGTTCAGGACTCCATTTTTGGTCTAGGACAGGAACTTTGATATGCACAGCTATGTTGAGGAAGGAGTCTGAAACTAGCATTCTTGTCTTATGGTCCCTAGTGGCCATACAATTATTTTGATGATGGCCTACAAAGGTCTAATGGGATGGACTTGAGTATTTTTTTCCATGAGGGTAAAAAAAAATATAGGCTGGGGGAGACCACCTTGGTTCTGTAGACACCTTCAGTTTTGAGCTACAAAGTGAAAGCTGCGAGAGAAAGGAGAGAGAGGGTGGTTGAGCACATGGTTCTTCTCAACAACATAGCATAGTCTTCAAAAGCACTTACTCATTGTCCCAGCCTTAGGCCTCCTAAGGCCTCTTCAAAAATGTTGTTGAGATTTATGTTTACCTGTTCAGAATGTTGAGAGGCAGTCTGGTATTCAAAGATCTGACACAAAACAACTTTTTAGGACTGTGGTTAGTCAGAAATGTCACTGAAATTTTTTGTAAAAACCAAACCATAGCTTCTATAAGGAATCTTCCTTTTCTTGAGGTCTACTCAACTATTGAAGATTTTCTGGCTACTTACTGCCTGGCCATTACTTACGTGACTTTTTTTTTTTAAGAAAAATCACATCTGACTCAAGATTTATTTAGACCTCATGAGATACCATGAAAAGCCTGTTTTTCTGGACTTCCAATATCTCAACCTTCCTTATTTTTCTCAGGATAGGGGAGAGAAAAAACTTTGTAGCTCCTACATGTTTTTACATTTGCCTCCTTATCTGTGTCATGTTCCTCATGCAACCATAGGAATGGAGTCATGGCATGAGGGATTTCTAGTGAGTATAATGGGACAGGGGAAAGGGCAGAGATTCCGTAGGACATTGGACAGAAAAAGAACAATGTACATCTGTTTTGGGAAATATTGAGGACATTCTCATGTCAGTGCCCTACTTATGCCCTCAGTAATAAAAGCTTCATCTCATTCCTGGATACAGAATTACACACAAGAAAATAATACACAAAGGGACCTTGTCGTTTGTCAGCTTTGCATTTTTCCCTGTAGGCCAGAGTCTTCTACTTCAGTTTATGTCAAGTTATCGGCTTTCTGAGATACATGATTCTGCTTTTCTTATATGATAGATTATTTCTTTTCAGGAGATTTAGATTTTCACACATATAACCCAAATGTTATTAAAAGTTAGAGATAAAGAGATACTTCACAGTTTTGAATTACAAATTTTGGTTCATTTTAATAAAATCAATAATGAAGTATATAACAAAGGTCATCTGTGGAGGTTGGCCAGTGGGGAAAGTACCTGCATATGTAAGCATGAGGTCAGGGGTTTGGGCTCCCAGTGCTCATAGAGAGCAGCTGCAGCAGAGCCTGGATGTCATCTCAGCTCCTGCAACAGCAGGAGGATCCCAGGACTAAATTCAATCATTTGGGGAGGTCTTGATCTCTGTCTCAAAAATAGGGTGAAGAGAACCTGGAGAGGACAAGTGATACTGATCTATGGCCCCCACAGGTACTCATACATATGCGAAGAAATATATAAAAATAAATAAGATGGTAACTTTTTATCACACAGATATAACCCTATTGGATGTTAGATCAATGTTGTAACATATACTTCAAGTCATGTATATGCATATAATTATAAGCATGCCTATGAGTATTAAGCATAGAACAAGATAGACTCATTAAATGGATAAAATATGAATGAATATATGTAATGAATGGATGTGATATCCTAAGTTGCATTTATGCACTTTTATGGTTGCAAATTTCATTTTAATGAAGTTTATTGAATTATGAAAGAAGTGGACATTATAATGTAATTATACATTCACTTGACTTTAATCATTTTCATCATACAAAACTACTAATGTCTAACAAATATTATAAATCCAGGAATAGATAGTCACAAAAATTAAAGAGCCTGTGAGATTATTCTGTTTATCAGGTGCTTGTTCTCAAATACAATACCAGGATCCACCAGTGTGAAACAGAGTGGAAAGCGACTGCTGACTTCTTCAAGTTACTATCCCACCTCCACACAAGTGCCATGGCGCATGCTTGCCCTCTCCTTGTCGCCAAGAAAGTCAATAAAAATGAACAAAATGAAATTTCAAAACCCTATGAGCATAACATATAAAATAGAGCATATGATAATTGGAGCTCCATGATGCAGCTCCCATGGGATCACTGTCCATGAAGGGATGAGATGCTGTGGGGACGCAGGTGTTTGGACATCTCTCATATTGAAGTACTAACCCTGCTCTGTGCTCTGTAAGAACTGTCAACTTTACTAACTTGGATAATAGTCAAATTGTACTTTTTTCTGTCATCACTGGTTCCCATTTGGGATGATTTGACATTTTTTTCATATCCCTAGGAAAAATTAACAAGACACCAAATGGGTATTAAAACAATGAACAAACTAATTTGCTGGAGAAAATTCAAGGCAGTATTACGTTCAAAACGAGTAGCAGGTAGTTGATTTGGTTTTGGTTTTGATTTTTGTTTTTGTGTTTTTGTTGTTGCTATTGTTGTTATTGCTGTTGTTGTTGTTGCTGTTCTTAAGCAGGGTTCACTTTGACAATCTGCATTGAAAGTAGAATAGAAGAACATTTCTATAATATGCAGGACAGAATGAGCTGAAAGTTGTGTGCAGATGGTAGAAATTCCACAGACTCCACATCTAGATGAAGAATTATGGGCGATCAATGACCAAGAGGGGAAAAACCAGTCTTGTCCAGTGATGATCTCCCTTAATTAGCCATTCAAAAGCAGGTGGTCTGTCCTAAAATAATACATATGAGGAAGAGTAAATTGTCTTAGCAGTTTATAGTTATATTTCATGTGCATACATATAACAATTAGCAAGTAAAGTTAAAAATATAGATAATAAATAAAAATAGAAACAGGGCTTAGGGATGCAGGAAGTAGTATGAACAGAAAACAGGATATGAACAGAGTATCGAAGAGGATCAAACGCTTTTATATAATGTACGAAATGTCACCATTAAACATGTCACTTTGTGTAATTAAAACGTGCTCCTAATACATGGAAACAGAAAATGAAAACCAGAGAAAAGAAAACAAGAAAAAAGAAAAGGTGTGACCAGCGTGCTGTTTGCACAGAGATGTGCCATTAGATTGAAGCCAAGTATGCTGCACCAGGAAATTGGCAAGACCTGACCAAATGAGAAACCCAAGAGGAGAAACTAGAGACCCATTCCCTTTAAGAGAGCTTTGCTGGGCCACCGTGCTGCTACAGAACCACTTGGAGATGTGTTTACCTGAGTTTAGTTGCCCAGCCTCACAGCTGCTATTATGATAGTGGTTTAGAAGAACCCAGCTACTGATGGAGTAAGTGGAAGACTTCGACATTACTAGCGTTTCTTCTTTCAGGCATGCAAAATGCAAGAACTACCTGGTGAGGAAGCCTGGCACTAAGATTTGCGAGGAAGGTGTTACAGGTCAAGAAGCGTACTACATGTCAGTGAGAAAAGACAGTGTGATGTTCACAGAATGATGCTTAACTGGAATGAATACCCTGGGATATAGGAGATGCCAGGAATGTAGAACAGCTTCATAGGAAAGCTGTAGGTAATGAAGCCACGTAAGAGAGAAGCCTTCTGCTCACAAACAGCAAGCCCACAGCTGAAGAGCCACCCAGTCCTGTTTTGGTTTTCAAGCACGGAGCTACTAGGTTCACTGTTTTCCCTGCTCGTGTCACCTTTGATTTGACCCAACTCTTCTGTGCCCTTGTTCTTCCCTTTCTGTCCATTGGAAGGGTGGGACTTGGACTTGTGTTTGTTTTGTTTTCACAGAAGCTCAAAACTAAGCGAGGTTGAGTCTGAGTACAGAGTGACAACTCATACTCCTGAATACTGTTTAAATGGATGCTGCTGCTGCTGCTGCTGCTGCTGCTGCTGCTGCTACTGCTGCTGCTGCTGCTGCTGCTGCTGCTGCTGTTATTTCTGTTTCTGGTGCTGCTGATGCTACTGCTGTTGCTGTTGTGGCTGCTGCTGCTGCTGTTCCTGAAATTGCCATCACCACCTAAGACTGAACCACTTCCCAACCCTTTACTCATCCTCACAGACCAGAATCTCTGAAACGGTCAATCAAAGATCAAAGAATCCTTTCCTCTCCTAAGTCATTTCTGTTAAAGCGTTTGGTTCAGAATGATACAAAACGAGTTAATGCATGCTGAGTGTAAGATGTGCTTATATCACCCACGTTTCTGTTTTACTTGGGGCATGGGAGGCAGCATCATGATCTACTTTAACACTTATTGTTCTTTACACCCACATGTTTTGCTTTTTGATGTTTTCCTTTAAATAACTAGGTTCCATTAAGTTTTGAGTAAGTATATGGTAGGGCAACAAATTAGCAGAATTGTCTGCACATGACATGACTTTTAATTCTTCCATAGTTACACTATTTTTGCTTTTGCAGGAAAGAAAATTGATTGAGAACAATATTTTTGAGTCATGCTTCACCTCTCTCAACCTGTAGTAGTTACTATTCAGGCCTCCTGTTCTTGAAGTCACCAACTTATAATTTTAAACTTACATGTTTCTGTTTGTTTGTTTGTTTGTTTGATGTTGTTCATAGACTATCTCCAGACTTCTTTATTCTGAAAGTTTAGTGAGTGAATAAGACACTAGTTGCTCCAGTTTACGTTTTTTTTTTGGGGGGGTTGATACACTCATCCTGGGGGCCAGATTAGTTTTCTCTTTATTTCAGGAAACACTTTCTATCATGATTTAGTGACTCTAGCAAAAACCAAGTATCAACCTGAAGATTCATTTGCAGTATCAAGACTCATTTGCTACTCAAAAATAATAATAGTAATAATAATAATAGTAATAATAATAATAATAATAACAATGATGTCATCATCAACAACACTGTAATGTTTGATCCTTGTGTAGACACACCTTTAAATCCAAACACTACAGAAGCAAAGCCATGTGAATGTCTGAGTTTAAGGCCAGACTGGTCTCCAGAGTGAATTTCAAGTCAACCAGACAGAGAAGCCCTGTCTCAAGAAAAAAAAAAAGCATTTCACATTATTTTTATATTTTATTATATGTATTTGTCTGCATGTATATCTGTTGTGCTATGTATGTGTTCAGTGCCTGTGGAAGTCAGAAAAGCACAATGGATCCTTTGGAACTGGAGTTACAGAAGGCTATGGGCCACCAAGTGGGTATTAGGAATTGAACCCAGGTCATCTGCAAAATAATAGGTGGCCTGAACTGCTGAGTCATTTCTCTGGGCCCAGGAATATTCTTTTATATGTAGCTGTATAGCAAGCAGGTTATCTAGCATACACAGTCAAATTATACACTTATCAAATAAAAATAAGAAAGTGCTTGAAAATATTTGTAAAATATTTACTGACTTCCCAGAATAAGACAGTGTTCAGATATGTCATCAGTAATGTCAAATACATGGTTAAATAGAGGTTTGTTTTTTTTTCAGTAGCTGCAGTGAAGCCCATGAATGCAAACAAAACCTATGGTCAGCAAGTTCGCTAAAGTGTTTTTCGCTGAGAGGCAGAAGCTAGTCTATGACTCCATATAGCCCTATCCCAGTGAAGGCTTCAAGTATTGCAGAAAAACACTTTTCATTCAGCCTTTGACTGTACTTATACCACTTACCTTGCAGCTACTAAAATCATCTTCCACTAAAGGGCAGTGGGGACTTTATTGTTCTTTTCCTTATTTTAATATTATAGGCAATATCCAAAAGACTTCTAGCTTAAAAAATGATTTTAGTACATTTTCATCCAATTCCTTAGCTACCCTTAACTAGAAACAACAACGAAAATCTAAAACCAAACAGGGAACAAAAACAAAACAAAGAAACACAAAAACTGGTTTGGATTATTTGTGGTCTTCCTGTGTTTCATGTAGGAAATGCACTGAATCATTCTTGGATAAGTAGATTTATATTAGTGGTATAGGGCTTCCCTTCTCCTAATTAGCATGGAACAAAGACCCTGCGATAGCTATTATTGCTTGCTAAGCAAAGAAACCAATGCTGTATGTGTGCACCAGAGCTAGATATATAAAAAAAATTTATAAATTTTCAGCATGGTAACATAGTAGCAACATCCCATATAAAAGGCTTTCCCTCACTCCACCAAGACTGTTAGAAAAATGGAGCTGTAACTGCTAATGCTGCTATTAAAAGGGCTATAGCATCAAGAGCTGGGCAGAAGGAACTTCAAAAGCTGGAGCAGCTGTGGACCCAGCCCCAAGCCTCATTTTCTCCCTTTTGAAGAGTTATAATTGGGGAAGAAAAAAATCAAGCATTTTTGACAAGACCTCTACCAAAGAAAATTATGGGAGGCAAGATGAAAAGGAGCGCATCCTGATTGGGCTGTTATTTAAAATCCCCAAAGAGTAAGAGTATCACAGTGATCACTGATACAGGAACGGTTCATCACGGAAGACTCTGGGGTGCTCAGCTGAACTTGGGAGGCAATAAGTGCATATTCTTCCGGAAAGATGACAGGCCAGAAATTTATGAACGATTTCATTTCAAATTTTAATAAGTTCAAAAGCATCATTAGATAAGTTTCTTATCCAAAATATTAAGCGATTACTTTTTAGTGCCAGGAGAGCGATACAGTCACATTAAAGTTTATGAAATGCTTTGTCTTTGAAATTTACCAACAACACAGTGGAGATGTAAGCCTGAACATTTTCCCTGACCTTATTTTTCTCCATCAGATCTGAATTGGCAGAGCTCATTCTACAAATAAATTCAATGGGAGAGAGAGAGAAATTGAAAACAAAATAAATGAATAAAACAACTTTTAAAATACAACTACTAATGACTAAGGAATCTGTTGCGACATTGAAGCTGGACCCAGGAAACACTCATAAAGTGTAACATTGAAATTTGGTCACAACATATTAAAAATTGTTTTTGTACCCAATCAAGTTTGTGACCACCATCTTTGTTGCTGCTCATATCTTCTTCTGTGTCAATAGCATCTTAAAGGACAGCCAGAATAGACATCAGTATAGACGTAAGTGTCTTTGACAATGTGTGTCAAAAAATATCAAATGCAAAATAAGTTTGAAATATGACTAAAATTTACTGTTTTGCCTATTTTTCAATAAATAGGTATAATAGCAAATAAAATGGTGATTTGCTTCATATTTCAATTGTTTGAAGAAAAGTATTTATTTAATATCTTAAATAAGGCTAAATGTACAGGAAAAAAATTCTTTTAAAAACTAGGCTAAGTAAATTAAAACTATATTTCCAAAAGTTATCTACATTTAAAAAATCTCTATACCTCATAAATCATTACATTGCTAAAATTGTACTGATTCATTAATTGTTGGAAATAGTCTTTTGAAGAGCTAATGTACTATAGAGCTTTTTATGTGGGCATGGAGGTGCATCTGATACTCCACCCCTAGAGGTTGGGCAAGAAACATTGTGCATGGACTGGGTGCAGCCTGTGTCTTTAGTAGACAATGTAAACTAGCAGCAAGGGTGATAGCTATAACTGTTGCTTATATACAAGATCCCCTCAAAAAAGGATCTATCAAAACTTCCAAGCTTTGAAAATTTTCTATGTCCAAGTTCAATGTAGTACATGTTGACTCAATGATTGGATATGGACTTTGCTTTTCTTTGTTTACTTATTTAACTTGTTTCTTCATTTTCTCTTTCTAGATTAATTTTATTTATTGCTAGAATAATCTAGCAACTAGATTTTAGTGAAGAAAAACAAGTCTCTGTCTTAAACATAATAATAAACAAACAAACAAGCAAACCAATAAAAGAAAGAGGGAAAGAAGAGAAAGAAGCATGGGGAGAATGAGAAGAAAGGTACCAGAAATCTTTCCTTCATTACATACCCTTTACTACTAGCAAACTTTATATCCTACCTGTCATACTTGGGCCACAATCTATTTGTATATTTTAGTTAAGAGAAAAACAGTATAGATTATCACTGCTAATAACACTATACAAACAAGAGTCTCTTTTGTCTATTTGGAGTATTGTTAGATACTGATCTAGTCCAAAATTTATCTCTACTAAGACAACTTTGGCCCATGATCTATCTTTTGGAGAAGGCAGGATATTCAAATATTGAGTTACACTTAATCTGGACCATTATGTCTAAGAACAAGCCTTTTTAAATAAAATCGGATGCACCAGGTGTTAGTGTATCTATGTTTAGCATAGTAATGTCTTCTTGGCTAACTGTTGCCTTGATTAGAATGAAGCATTCCACTTTGTCTCTCCTCTGACCAGTTTTAGTTTGAAGTCTGTTTTGTCAGCTATTAGGAAAGGATAGCAATGCCTGCTTGCTTTCTGTCCCCATTTGCTTGGAATACTTTTTCATCCTTTCACTTTAAGGTCATTCTCATCTTTGAAAGTAGGAAGAGTTTCTTGAGGCCAACAAACATGTATTTGTTTCTTAACCATGTTTTTTAATGAGGAATTGAGGCCATTAATATATGAAGTGATCATTGAAAGGTTTGTCTCGAATGCTAACATTTTGCTTTTATTTTGCTGTTTGTCTTAGCCTTGTATTTGTTCTTTTCTGATATCTCTTGCCTTTGGCCATTCATCTTGTCAATATCAAGTGTTGATTCCACTATTCTCAGTAAAGTTGGTTTGTTCTGTGTCTTGGAAAGGTTTTATTCTTCTTATTCTTCCCTCCATGGCCTGTAGTGTTGCAGTATAGAGTAATGTAACTTGGTATCCACATTCTTTAAGAACTTCGAGTACATGGCTCTACTACTCTGTTCTGTCTTTTAAATTTCCACAAAATCAGCTGTCGTTCCTATCTGTTTTCCTTTACCTGTGACCTGTGATTTTTCATGTCTTTTCATTTTTCTGTATAATTAATAAATTACATACAGCATGGTGTGTGTGTGTGTATGTGTGTGTATGTGTGTGTGTGTGTGTGTGTGTGTGTGTGTGTGTGGTCTTATCTGTTAGAAATTATGTGTGCTTCTTATAGTTGTGTGCATATGGCTATTTACCTTCCATCTTTCTTTCCTTTTCTTTTTCTTTTTTTATTAGATATATTTCTTTACTTACATTTCAAATGTTATTCCCTTTCCTGGCTTCCTGTCCATAAGCCCTCATCCCCTCCCCCTCTCCCATATGGGTATTCCCCCCATCCATCCCCCTTACTGTCCCCCACAATGTTCCCCTACACTGGAGGTCCCACCTTGGCAGGACCAAGGGCTTTCCCTTCCACTGGTGCCCAACAAGGCCATCCTCTGCTACATATGCAGTTGGAGCCCTGGGTCAGTCCATGTATAGTCTTTCAGTAGTGGTTTAGTCTCTGGAAGCTCTGGTTGGTTGGCATTGTTGTTCTTATGAGGTTGCAAGCTACTTCTACTCTTTCAATCCTTCCTCTAAATCCCCCCATTTCTCTAAGACACTTTTGAGGATTAGCTCCATGCCACTGACCTTGAATTATGTTCCTTTTTATGTCTATAATTTGAAGATATGATCTTTCCATTCTGTCTCACAATTCCTGAATGTTCCTTGTGTGTTTCATCTTGTTTAATTTTCATATTCTTTGTGTGTGTGCAGTCAAATGTCTCTACTTTATCTTAAAGCTCTGCTGCCCTTCTCTTGCACTTGATTCCACTTCTAGGACTTTCACCTGAGTTTTCTCATTGCAGTGTTGAGTTTTCTATTCATTTCAGCTTGCGATCTCTTCAACATTTCTTTTTATTGAGTTCAGTTTTCAAATTCCAAATTGCTTTCATCATTTCATTCAACCAGATGTTTGTGTTTCCTTGACCGTTGTTCAGGTAGTTGTGGTGATTCCCTTTAAGTTCACTGAGTTGTTTCCATTAAACTCCTTGAGTTCTTAGTTTTTTAAATTCTATGTCATGGCAATAATCATTCTTATTAGAGAACATTTCTATAGAGTTGGTAGATTTGTAGTGTGCAGAGACATGCTGTCTTGGCCTATCTCCTTGTATTTTTCTAGTTAGACCTGGGCATGTGTACTTCCTTAGGTGATTGTATATCTACTGTGAAGTTATAGGCTGCTTCTTGTTAATGGAAGTTTATTTTGGTGGTTTTTACTGCCAAAGTTAATTTCAGATTATGGACGAGGAGTTGGAGGGTCAAGCCCTCAGATAGTCAATGTTGCTTTTTAGTAGAAAAACTCGGAAGAAATAAAACATGCAAATTCAACAGATGGGCATATCTGCCTGGACTATGTGAAAGCTGTGATACTCAAGCTATGCCTGGGTGTGTGAGGGATAGATGGGCCAGGTTTGTGAATGCTCACCATATCATGTAGGCATATATTTTTTGAGGCCAAAGCTAGGTCTGAGAGCTAGGGAAGGTGAAAGCAGGCTGTGGTATAGAGACCTTACCAGGAGCATAGGATATGAAACTTGAGGCAGGTCTAGGAATTTTGGAGGGTGCAGTCAAGCTCAGGACATGGGGCCTCACCAGAATACAAAACATAGAATCTTAGCTAAACCTGAAAATAGGATATACCGCAACACTATTTTAAGTACATTTTATGGTATAGTATGTTTGCCTTGATCCTTAAGTAAAGTTTCTTATGTTATGAAGTAGACTAAACATTCTAAATTTTAAAATATCCAAGTGAGTCAAAATCCAATGCTGAGTATTGAAATAATGTCATTAGGAAAAACTTCTACACAATGGACTTTTTATTTTATCTAAAAATTATTAAAATGTTCCATAAAAGTACATTTGAGCCGCATGTACAAAATATATGAAATAAAGATGAATTTCATCTGGATCTGGAGTCCCCATGAAGATACCTTATATTATATATGGATATTCCAAAACTGGAAAGGGTTCTGAATCCCCAAATTTTCTACTTTCAAGCATTTTGAGTAAAAGATAACCAACCTTTAATAATTGAAATCAAAATCCAGGAAGCTATGATGAGAGTAAAAAGGATTATTTCTGACATTAAGTAGGCATTTTAAATACCTACAGCTCAAGGCTTACTGGGTTCCAGTCTTGGTTCTGAGCTACCCCATTCTTTCTGCTAAGTGAGTTTTTATGTGAGTGATCATTTACTGTGGTTTTCACTAGTTCTGCTCTACATAGGATTTTCCCTTTCATGGACAAGTTCATTACTCCACAAGGCATCCTATTCCTTAGATGAGCCTTCTCATGTCTATTCTAGTAGGATCTCTTTCATCTCTCAGTATTAAGTGGAAGTTCAGGTAGCTGGGGCAGATAACATCTAAAAAACTAGAATACAGGGAAAGAAAGAAACCAAAATCAACCGAACATCAAATTGCTTATCCTTTGATATACACAAATGAAATATAATTTTACCAATTTTAATTTTGTGGATACCAGAAGTGAAAATATGGTCAGAGGCTTTGCACTGCAGTACAGTGTTTGTTAGTAAATTCTATCAGTGCCATGGGCAGTGAAACAGCTAGGCAACCCTAAAACCTATATAACACGAAAACAAATATGGAGGAAGTGAACAGTTTTTAGATTCACAGAGGAAAACATGTATTGCAATTTCCTGGAAATTTGAAAATCCAGTACTCACAATTCCGTAAATCAAACTTACCATACCTACGCTTGGATATCCTCTATTTATTTTTCTTATTCAGTACAGTATTCCCTTTTAGTCATTAATAACATAAATTCCTGACCAACAGACAGGTATCATTGTTAACAATAATCAATTCTAACTACTAAATTCCTAAACCAATGCTCTGAAATGTGTTTCAGTCACTGCCATGAATATTTGAGATTAGTCTTGCCATTTTTCCCTTTGAGCAATCAGAAGAGTAATCTTAAGGGTTGCTAACCTAGGAGTCCTTGTTGAGTGTACTGTGTTTATCACACGGTGTCATCATTCTGAAGTCCCACCCTCCCGATCTTGGATGACACAAATATGTTTCTCTAGGAGATGCTACTAGGGGAACTTTGAAGTTATTCAGTCCTTTTGCCAGCTAAGCTGTTGTAGAGCTGTGTAGATGGATCATTAAGTTCTAGGGCACAGAATGGTCAACAGTACATGTGTTACAGATATTACCTATATGATGAGGATATTTCAAATCCTTTTGTGATATCTCATTGTCTCATCTATTTAAATATAATCACCCATTTATCATCACTATAAATGATTTAGAAATTGACATGTGACACAATTCTGGCCAATGAAAATGCAACACATGCAAAGGAGATGATTCCTGGAAAGGTTTTTTAGTTTGTTTGTTTGTTTTTTGCTTAACTATTTTTTCAATTCATTTTTATTGGATGTTTTATGTATTTACATTTCAAATAAAATTCCCTTTCCCTGTTTCTCCCTCTCCTATCCACTCTTCCCCTTCTATCAGGATGCCCATCCTCCCAGCCACCCACTCCCACCTCAACACCCTGACATTCCCCTACACTGGGGAAACAAGCCTTCACAGGACCATGGACTTATCCTCCTATCAATGCCAGACAATGCCAACTTCTGCTACATATGCATTTGGAGCCATGGGTTTCCCTTCTGTACTTCTTGATTGGTAGTTTAGTCTCTGGGAGTTTAGTCTAAAGGGTCTGGTTGGTTGATATTGTAGTTCTTCCTAAGGATTGCAAACACCTTCAGCTTTTTCAATACTTTCTCTAACTCCTCAATTGGGATCCTGGTGATCAGCCTAATGGTTAGCTGCAAGTGTCCTCATTTGTATCAGTAAGGCTCTGGTAGAGCCTCTCAGGGGAGAGCCGTATCTGTCTCCTGTCAGCAAGTACTTTTGGCATCAGCAATAATAACTGAGTTTAGTGGCTGCCTATGGGATTGATCCCCAGATGGGGCAGTATCTGGATGGCCTTTCCTTCAGTCTCTGTTCCAAATTTTGTCTCTGTATTTCCTCCTGTGAGTATTTTATTCCCCCTTCTGAGAAGGACCAAAGCATCCACAGTTTGATCTTTCTTCTTCTTGAACTACATATGGTGTGTTGAGTATCTTATATCTTGAGTATTCCAAGCTTTTGGGCTAGTTTCCACTAATCAGTGAGTGCATACCATGTGTGTTCTTTTGTGACTGGGTTACCTCATTCAGGATGATATTCTCTAGTTCCATCCATTTGCCTAAGAATTTCATAAAGTCATTGTTTTTAATAGCTGAGTAGTATTCCATTATGTAAATGTACCATATTTTCTGTATCCATTCCTCTGTTGAAGGACATCATGGTTCTTTCCAGCTTCTGGCTATTATAAATAAAGTTGCTATGAACATAGTGGAACACGTGTTCTTGTTATATGTTGGAGCATCTTTTGGGTATATGCCCAGGAGTGATATAGTTGGGTCCTCAGGTAGTACTATATCTAATTTTCTGAGGAACTTCCAGACTGATTTCCAGAGTGGTTGTACTAGCTTGCAATCCCACCAACAATGGAGAAGTGTTTTTATTTCTCCATATCCTCTCCAGCATCTGCTGTACCTGAATTTTTTGATCTTAGCCATTCTGACTGATGTGAGATGGAATCTCAGGGTTGTTTTGATTTGCATTCCCCTTATGACTAAGGATGTTGAAAATTTCTTTAGGAGCTTCCTGGCCATTCGATATTCCTCAGTTGAGAATTCTTTGTTTAGCTCTGTGCTCCATTTTTAATAAGAGTCTTTGGTTGTCTAGAATCTAACTTCTTGAGTTCTTTGTATATATTAGATATTAGCCTTCTATCAGATGTAGAATTGGTAAACATCTTTTCCCAATCCCTTGGTTGCCATTTTGTCCTATTGACAATGTCCTTGCCCTACAAAAGCTTTGCAATTTTATGAGGTCCCATTTGTCGATTCTTGATGTTAGAACATAAGACATTGGCATTCTGTTCAGAAAATATTTTCCTGTGCCTATGTGTTTGAGGCTTTTCCCCACTTTCTCTTCCATTAATTTCAGTGTATCTGGTTTTATGTGGAGGTCCTTGATCCACTTGGACTTGAGTTTTGTACAAGGAGATAAGAATGGATTGATTTGCATTCTTCTACATGTGATTTCCAGTTGAACCAGCACCACTTGTTGAAAATGCTATCTTTTTTCCACTGGATGGTTCTAGCTTTTTTTGTCAAAGATAAAGTAGGTGCATGAGTTCATTTCCGTGTCTTCAATTCTATTCCTTTGATCTACCTGCCTGTCTCTGTAACAAAACCATACAGTTTTCTCATTTTATAAAGCATTTTTTTTTTTTTGTTCTTTTTTTTTTTGGAGCTGGGGACAACCCAGGGCCTTTTCTAGGCAGCGCTCTACCACTGATTAAATCCCAACCCCCATACAGTTTCTCATGATTGCTCTGTAATACAGCTTGAGACTAAGCACAGTGACAAGAGCAGGTGCCAATGAAAGGATTGTGCTGCAAGGTCACAAGTTCAGAAAGAATAAGTGCTTAGAAGAATCTAGAAGGTTCTACCAACAGAATGATGAGATTAAACAAACAGTTGCTGGGAGTGAAGTGTTGGATCCCCCAGTCTTCAAAAGAAAAGATATGCGAGTATTCTTAGAGCACTGGGGTTGCATTTTTCCCACTGGGATAGTGAGAGTCTCTTTCTCCCCACATCTCACTCATTTTTTTCTCTTCTAATACCAATATGCTCTCATTGCATGGTTTGCCCCCCCATCAGTCTATGGTTATTCTTAGGGCTTAATGATAAACATTGACGAGCAAAGGTGGTCGTTTTATACTAAGCTCATTAAAAATAGGGCCATGCATATCTCAAATGCATGGACAAGTCATACCTGGAATGGAAACCCAGATGACGAGGAACATTTTAAGATGGCAGTTATTGTAAATTATGAAACGATTCATTGATAATGGATGGAAGGATCCTTAAATAAGAGGCATTTGATAAGTCACAGCATGGAAGCAGAGTAGTTAGGATCCAGGTTAGTTTGAAAGGCTACTGTGGCAAGACATTAACCTTAAGAAAAAGACTGAAGATTTCTTTTATTCATTCCATAAAAACTTCAGTGCCTCAGATATATCAGAAATGTTGTGAGAATGAGGTCATAGTAGTGACAAAACTGATGGAGGTAAAGAATAGAATACAATCTCAACTCTCTATATTTATAGTGAATCATCCCAATATAATCAATATTAAATTTCATGGTTCGAAAAAGTAAAATGCCCTATAGAATAACAGAGAGTTAGATGAAGGAGGTTTGAAGAGAGTATAACACAGACTTGGAAAGGTAATGGCCAGAGGCACATAGAAAGCAGACCACACCAAGGAAGCAGCCGTGTACAGAGAGCCTAAGACAAGACTGTGGGTAGAGCTTAGTGATGTCTCATATATCCACCATGTGAAGAAGGACCATGAGTTCAAGTTCAAGGACCAATTCTGAGATAGAAACACAGTTAGTTTGTTCCCATTGTACCAAGCAGGTCATGGAGTGGGGAAAAAATAGGGGACAAATAAACACACACACACACACACACACACACACACACACACACACAAAGAAAAAGTGAGCTCTTTTCATCTAAAAAAGTGATTTGATTTTTATTCTCAGATCATATTAATTATAGATAGTAGGATGGCAGAAAAATAAAAAAATTGCATTAACTTCCTATAACATAAATTGATTATGCTGGGGACAATAGATAATAAATGTATTACAATGCATTGTATACAAAGGCACCATGAAATTTAGCTCATTAGAAAGTATATAGTCATAGAGGCAATAAGAGATTATGTTTCCTTCTTATATTTTAACTTTTTATTAAAGTGACATCCACACATTAAATTGATATACTCGAAACCACTCTACTAAGTGAGGTAGCTGAAATCCAACTGTAACAAAAGTGCCCACTGTTCTCTTCAAAATGGGAGTAGATATTAAGGTGCCAATTATGCTGTATGTGAACTATTCAGAGAAGTGAATGGAAAAGTTTATCAAAATGTGTGGGTTTCCTATGGATCCTCTAAAGGCTGTCTCTGCCCTGTATAGTGTCATAATATATAGACAAAGGAACATACGTAGGCATCTAATCCAGATCACAGTTTGAGGATGCAGACTATCCTGGCAGGAAAGTCACAATAGAGGGAGTCACCTTCTCTAGCTGAGGTGACAAGACAGTAGGTCACATAGTGTTCACATCTCTCAAAGCAGGGGAAGATGGATTCTGTGGCTCAGTATTGTTTTTTGTTTTTTGTTTTTTTTTTAAGATTTACCCTGGGACCCAAGCCCATGAATAGTCCTGCCAAAATTCAGGGATGGTTTTTCCTCTTCACTTACCCTCTCACAAAATACTTTCGCACACTAACACAGATGATTCCTTTCTGTGTTATTCTAAATTTCGCTAATTTAAAAAATACTTTCTTTAATGTGAGATATAGGGAGATAGCCAGATCCATTAATATTTGAACTGTTTAATCTTTAAGGAAGTAGTATGAATGGGAATCAGCTATATAGGATCTATAGAGCAAGATGTTGACTGAATCATATAAATAAGAGAATACTGACTGCATTTTGTGCTGCAGTTAGTGGTAACGTATGGAAAGTAATGGCTTCAGTAATCAGAATGATTATGGTTACAAGCAACAAAAGGCAATCTGGCTAAATAATTGTTTATGTAATCACCTGACTAGGAAGTTCCCAAGTGCATGGCTCTTTTCATGAGACTAAGAATGATAGATGTCTTACAGCAAGAGTCAAGTGCTTTCTTACCAACTGCCTTCATCCTAGGTCATAGTTTCACATTCTGGCAAAGACCAATAGCAATAAGATGATGTCATATCTCCTTCTGTTTCTTAGGAAATGAATAAAGTCTTTCCTTTGCTATTGGCCAATCATTCACACAGAAACCTTAAGTATAACATATTAGATGAATATTGTTAGGCATGCCTACCATAAATTACTTTAGATCCAAACCAGACCATGGTCAAATGAAAGTGATCAAGTCAAATAAGGTAGAATAAGCCCAGATCATATGCCTGCTTTCCTCCAGAACAACTGGATTTGTAGAGATAATTTTTAATAAAAATATGAAGTTCTCTTAGCCATCTTTCAGCATCAGACCAATGAATTCTCTGTACTTTCCAATGGACATTATATACCAAAGTTAAAAAAAAACTGCATTTCAGACTTGCTAACTGCCTTGGTAATGCATGCTTTCCATTCTTCTTTATATAGTTTTTCAAAAAGCAAAGTTGTAATGCCATATGAATACATTTTATCACAAGTACAGTAATGCATTTTAAATACAAATGGCTTCAGCATCTGCAGGGACACACCATCAAGGGGGAGAGGAAAACGTAGTGTTTCATCTCTTGAATTATTTAAAGGTGGACTTTATCAAGTGTCATGTTACAGTTTTTTAATTATATCTTTATAAACTTTAACTATGTTTTGCAAGCTCATCAGTAAAGTTCTGCTAAGCTCCCCTGGCTCACCCAGTTCAAAGATACAATCCAAGTCGATTTTATTTAAAGTCTAATGACAGCATCTACTAAAGAAACATTAAGTACCATTTAAATCTGTTACTGAATACCTCATCAGAAATATACTGGAAGGATATTCTAACTCTGAGCTCACTGAGATCCATTACAAACTCCCCTTTGGCCCTATTTTCACACAGGTGTCTGGCTTCGGCATCACAAAGACTTGGCTTTTAAGAAAGATGAACAGTAATTTTCCTTCCTGCCTTATCAGTCAGCATTCAAACCTAAAGTCAAGAGTACCAGCTATTTATGGGACATGACTCCCATCTTGGCATAAAAGGTGAACACATAGATCCTGGAAATCCAAGGAAACATCTAGAGCAGAGTACTACTGCAAAGGATATTAACCCTGAATGATTGTTGCTTGCAATGATATAAGTTTATCTACCACTTTGCATATCCAACTATAACTCTTGTAAGTGTGGTATAACACAAGTACTTGAAGGGCAACTGCATTAAGTAGAGTTTTCAATCAGCAGATCTTTAGTAGATCTGCCCTTTAGAATGGGCATGAAATTACATTAATTTCTGTGAAGTGTAAATGGACAACAAAGATTCAAACGAGTCCCCTGTAATCAGCTTGGTTAGGGACTTAAGATACATTCAAAGAGATACCTCAATTTCAATTCCCCCAGAGCGAGGAGCCTTCCTCCAGTCTCTAATTCTTGATTTTTCTGGCCAGGAAAGTGGAAATGTTTTCATTACAACCATTGCTTGAGAAACTGTAACCAAAAGTATTCTGCATAGTTTGAAGATGCTCAAGTCTTGAATAGATCAACGTGGCATTTAAAGGAAAAAGATATTCAAAATGCAGAGAGCCAGAAATATGCATAGAGTGAGAGACAGTGAAACACTCAGTCCTAAAAGGGATTTTTCCATCTAGTTCCTCCCCTCAAGGCTCATGGAACTCTGCAGATGAGAAGTTAGGGTTTTATTTTTGTGAAGAGACAACATGGCCATAGCAACTCTTATAAGAGGAAACTTTTAATTGGGGCTGGCTTACAGTTTCAGAGGTTTAATCCATTATCGTCATTGTGGGAAACATGGTCTCAAACAGGCAGACATGGTGCTGGACAAGGAGCTTAGAGATCTGTATTTTGATCCACAGGCAGAAGGAAAATGTATGCCACACAGGACATAGCATAAGCATAGAAGACCTCAAAGAATGCCACCACAGTTACACATTTTCTCCAAGGCCACATCTATTCCAACAAGGCTATATCTCCTAATAGCACCACTCCCTATGGGCCAAGCATTAAAACATAAAAGTCTTTGGGGACCATATGCAGTCAAACTATCACAAGGATGAAGAAAGACTGTAGGAGTCAGAGGGGATAAAGCACATAAGAAATCAAGGCCTCCAAGTACAACAAGGCTGGCACACATATGACCACACAGAGACCCAGCCAGCACATACGGGGCCTGCATAAGCCCACATCCCTAATTCAGAAGTGATCTCCAATGGATAGACATTCGAAAATGAAACAATTAGATTCCTCCAAAGGAATATTACCAGGAAAACAACCACAGTTGTGGGTAGACCCTGTGCCCAGCGGTAGAAAGTCAACACAGTAAGTTTTTGCCTCATAGTGTTAAGTCAGAGTAGTCAGTAAATTTTAATTTTATTTCTTTTAGTTTCTACAGGTCCTTTATATTATGGCTCCCAGTTTGGTGATTTTATGGGATTCCCAAGTATGTTGACATGTGTGTTTCTATATTTATATGTGTTTCTTGTGCGTGTTCTTTGACCTCTTCTTGTTTGCTCATGTTCTAACTTGTTGTTGATTTATTTTAATTTGGTATTATTATTCCTTAGTGATTGTATGCTTTCTAAGGAGAAACAGGAAATGTACGGATCCAGATGGAAAGGGAAATGGGAGGAAATGGGAGGAGAAAGGGGTAGGGAAACCATTAGGATATATTGTATAGAAAATATATTTTCACAAAAAGAAAAAACATATTAAATAAACACAAATAAAATGTAAAAATAAATACATGATAGAGATAAATAGATAGATAGATAGATAGATAGATAGATAGATAGATAGATAGATACATGTATACATACACATACATATACATACATACTTGTGGTTATAAAATAAAAAGACTTGAATTGGATCCAAATTTCCTTTATGAGAAATGTTTGCAGATGCCCATTTTCCCATATGCACTCTGAAAACCTAGGATAAAGCTTTGTCACCTCAAATTGCATGCTGACTCAAACAAGGCCTTTGCTATTGTTGTTGTTGTAAAGAGTCTGTGAATTGTTCCTCCCATCCCTGCCAGCGATACGCAACTACTTTTGGAAATTCATGATTGCTTTATCAGTCAACTTAAAAAGTTTTCATTTCAATTCCAACTAAAGCCATCCCATACCAGCGAGCAGTTATGTCTGTAATACAGAGAACAAACAGCAATGCTATTTTTAATCTTTAATCCCTTCCTACAGTCCAGTCATTATCTGCCTCCCATTCTGCTGTCTGACAGTTCTTCAATCCATTCCTACCGTGCCTCCATCTCCAAGAGGATGTCCCCACACTTTGCTAGGCCTCCCCATTCCCTGGGGCTCAAGTCTCTCAGGGGCTTTAGATATATCTTTTCTCATTGAGACAGGACCAGGCAGTCCTTTGCTGTACATGTGTCAGGGGCCTCAGACCAACTAGTGTATGCTGCCTAGTTGGTGGCTTAGTGTCTGAGAGATCTCAGGATTCAGGTTTGTTGAGACTGATGGTCTTCCTGTGGGGTCTTCCTCCTCCTCCTCCTCTTCTTCCAGTCTTTCCCTAATTCAACCACAGGGATCCCTGACTTCAGTCCATTGGTTGAGTATAAGTATCTTATATCTGTCTGAGTCAGCTGCTTGTTGGGCCTCTCAAAGGACAGCCATGCTAGGCTCCTGTCTGTAAGCACAGGCGCCTCAGTAATAGTGCCAGGCGTTGGAGCCTACTCTTGAGATGGATCCCAAGTTGGACCAATCACTGGATCTTCTTTCCCTTAGTCTCTTCTCCATTTTTGTCCCTGTGGTCCTTTTAGACAGGAAAAATCCTGGGACAAAGTTTTTGACAGTGGAATTACAATGCTTTCATTGGTAGATGCGGACAGTGACTCTTCTATGAATTAATATCTTATGCTCCATGCCCTTTTATGACAGTTGTGTGTTAAACCATGGATGACTATACCTTAGGCTATGTAACTGCATGGACAAACCTAGAAACAATAAGGAGTCCTAACTGTCAAACTGAAACTGTAGTAAATAGTAGCTAAATAAAACATTTCCATAGTGGTCACTGTAGGTAGGATGCATTTATATTTTTTGCCAATAATTTTTAATGTATATGACAATACACCTTAGGAGAATAATTTCAGTCTGGAGATATTTACTTGCTCTCAGATTTTTCTCAGTGCTATTTTCAAACCATTTGTATTCCTTGAAGCCTAAAAGTGGTTGTCAAAGATACTTTCAATTATACATAGTTAAAACTACCACTTTGTTCAGTATAACCAACCTTTTTTGCAGATAAGTTTCCTTTATGAAACAAACACTGCCTCTATTATCAAACACTGGAGGATGGTGATAAACTAGAGTATTATAGAAGTCTGTGTTCACTGTGCTTCTTCAAAGGACTATTCTTATTTTTCTATAAACAAACTACCAGTTATGAAGTCTGTGAACATATATATGTCACAGAGTGTTGACAATTATTTGAAGAATATATATATATACTATATATATATATAATTTGAAGACTATATATATATGATTTGAAGAGTATATATATATATATAATTTGAAGAGTATATATATATATATATAGGCATCTTAGAACAATGCTAATAAAAGGTAATGCTGGGTAGGTTTCCCATTCTGAAGCCTGAGGACTTACATATACGAGGAGGCAATTCACACCAAATTGTTTCACACGTGTGGAAATTCTGTCAGCCTAAAGCAATACCTTCTCACAACCGAGCAAGAGAAACAATACCACAACATAAAACTTCTGCCCTAAAATCAGTCTATAAACCTGATTTGGCATGTTGGTCTGATCTCACTCACACACGGGGCCTTCCCCTAATGGTTGATACTCAGAGACCTGTCTTTGAAATCGACTACATGTTTTGGCACCTGCCCAAGCACTCCCTCTAGTCAATAGGCAGAATTCATTGGAATGAATTTTCTACATCCAAGCAAAGGGAAGGTGAGAAAATGCAGAAAGGCCAAAGACTGAAAGAAAAGAAATGCTGTCGGGGAGAATGGCTTCATAATTATAATAGCTCATTTTAATCACTGTGATTGTTTAATATACTATGAACACAGAGCTATAAGGATAATAATTGTCTTTATCAGTCACAATCTCTTTGTTATCACCAGTGCTCATTTGGGATTTAGCATAGTATAGCTCCATTCTGCACACCTCCCTCACATATCCAGTAGCCTTAATTATGTGGGCAGTCAAACCCTCTCTGGAGACAAAGATGAGGATGACGAAAATCAGGTGAGAGGAGAGACGTGTGCCCTCCTCCTTTGTTTCTGTTCAGTCCCCTGTAGCTAAAGGCACATATGTAGCTTTCTCCATCTTTGAGACACTTTAAATGTGAAACGAGTAATTTAGCTGAAAATTTTCAGTTATTTTTTTTGCATGCTTCATATGCTAGGTTAAAACCATTAGCATAGAACAAAATCTGAGCAGATGCAATGCAACAGATTCCTTAAGGGAATCCATATTTTTACATATTTTGTAATAAGGAAACTGTCACTCCCAGATGGTATCGAGCTAATACTGGTGCTTTGCTTGCTGATAACATACTAAAAAATAAAATTAATTGTATTCTATTTGATGACAATGAAGTCATTATCATATATACTGCACTCTTACAAGAAACAGATCCAAAAGATCCCCTCCTGAATTATTAGGTTTATTTAGTTTCTTGGCCTGGCCAGCTCCCCACCCCACCCCCCCAAAAAAAATCCAACTTGGATCTTCAATTTGGAATTCCCTCACACCTGGCATCAAAATGTGTGTCGGTTTATAAATGTGGGAGGAAAATGCGATCTTGAATTGCTAACAACATTAGAGAGGAGCTTGGCGGTGTAAATACAACAGAGCAGACATTTCCAAAAGAGAGCTGTGAACTCTTCACATCACTCCTTGCCAGTTTACGGTGAGATACCTTGTACATTTGGCCAATGGTTGCAAGTCAGATTTACCTGGAAATGTGTAAAATAAGACTGGAAAGTAAAACTGAACATTGGTCCACAGTTCGGTGTATTTGCATAACCACTTTTCGTAATGAAATGGCACACTTATTTGATGTGTCTTTTTACCTGCAAACAACTTACAGTGGCTTTTCCCACGTGTAAATTTTGAAATATAATAATAGTCATAAACTACACTATACCTTTTCCTGCACTGCACCTATATTAACCACTATTTTTAGATAATATATGGGAAATGCTTTCGTGAGTCATGCGTTATGACATATGTTACAACCTTTGTTTTAAAAGCAAGCTAAAAGGTAAGTGAAGGTACAGAAGACTTACATAACTAAATTGTGCTTTCTACCTGTCCATATACTGATGAAGTTTATCGGGACCTAAGTTATTGGGCAGGTCTAGGACTCTTTTGTTTGGCTTCTTAAAGTTGCAATACTATTTGTGACGTGCTATTGCTAATGTTGACTTTTTATCATTTCTTTCACCCTTTACAAGATGGTTTAAAGACTTCGTTACCCTTACTAAATAGTATAATATAGAAAAGGAACCATATTAAGTATGGCTCATTCTTTGACAGATTTGCAAGCCTAAAAGTCAATGGAGTATATCTCAAGAGAGCAAATTTTTTTTTAAATTTAAAAATCTATGGACATTATAAAGTAAATGAATAATGGAACGGATTCCTATACTTTGTATCTATATAGCATAAATATTTCAAGAGAATGACAATTTTAAACGCTGAATCAATTTTTAAAGTAATCAGATGTTGCTAAGCAATCAGCTGTTTAACTTGTCACAGGCTAAATTGCTTAAGTTGATCATGGCTGCAGAGGCCCCAATATGTCTACATGGCATATATACATGTTAGAGTTCACTGCAGATTATTTATGGATATTTTTCTATCAATTGTGTAGATCGCCTACACTGTACATTTAAACCATTTTCTGAACCACTAAGGTTTGGTGGTATTGGCTGCGCTTCCCAGATTTGCTGACCTACAAGACAACTTTTGTAGCTCCAGTGTGAGAGACGGGGTAGTGCTTGTGAGGAGTCTCAGACTAAAATTTATGAGAGACACATTGAGGTCGTAATTCAAACTTGTTGGTTGCAGACAAACTCAGGGCACACAGCACCATGATGCCCTACCAGGGTAAATACATTCTGAGATGTAATTCACATAGTTGAAATCTATATACCTGTGAGTTCTCAATAGGAGATAGTGACCAGATTAGTAAAGTAACAAACAGCTATAGAAAAAATCAACTTCAAACTTTTGTTTGAAAAAAATCTACGTCACTCATAAATAGTAACTTCAAACAAGTCATGTTAAACTAATTGTTTCCTACGTAAGGATATGATGGGGTTTTGACTAAATGATCAAAAAATTCCAGAGGCAATGTGAAAGTAGATGTGATATCTTTGACCTTAGTATTATAATTAATAGTACAATTTGGATATATGCACACATATAATTGTTCCTCTTACAAGATCACACTGGGGATTTGTTGGGATCTTACAAAGATCCATTTCACACTCTGAAGTATTTTTATAGCCTTTCTTGTCCACTCCAGAACTCACAGTATGATCTGCAACTAATCTGTCCTTCACTCAAGTGGCAGACTGTTCCAGAATTCAAGGAATCTGGATTCAGATCGAAAAATTCTGAAGTTCAAGTTCTCTCCACTAACTGGAGATTAAACAGTTACTTTCCCTTGCTGGGATGTTGGCTGTCTCCACTGAGAAGACCTCTTTGGGAAGGGATAGGAAGCTGTTAGCATTCTATAACTAAGTTGGGATCTCTGAAAATAACTGGGAGGCAGGTCTGATGTGAGGGATGTGAGTACACGCAAACAAGGAGAAAAACTCCAGCCAAGCCACAGAAGGCCACCCTCTCCAGCCACGGGAGACAGATGCTACTGTTCTCCAGTTTGGAATGCACAGGCTTGGGAAGCAAGATTTTTAACAGACTGTTTGGCACTGAGTAGAGATTTCCCAAAGACCTGGCAGGGGAATTAGTTTAAGTAATAGTATGTCAAATACTCATCATGACAAATACTAATTGAAGTTTCAAATGAATTAGGCTTTGCCTGCACAAGGATAGGAAGACAAGTGCGTCTTGTGAATTAATTTGCAGAGGGATCTGCTGCACCTTCTGGAAGCAGGAGGATCAGGCCTCTTCCCGGAGTCTGTATACCTGAATGCAGAGTGTAAAACCCTACCTATAAAGCTTATTTCCTGAGATGGGAACTTAGAGTGTTGGCATGGTCAAGTCACAATTGTATGTGATCCAGGGGTATTACATTCCCGTAGCACATTGCAATTAGTGATACTCTTGTATAGGGACACTATTTCCTACACACACATTTCCATTCATCTTTAAATCCCCAGGGCTTGAATCACAGCACTTAGTACACACTCAAAATGCATTAAATAAACCAAGTGACTACTTTTATCTTCTACTTAGTAAACACCCAGTGTGCTTTTTTGTGTAACAAGCAAGGGATAGATTCAAGGAAAAAAAAATGAATCTTATGTGATTTTCTTAGTTATGCACATACTGAATTCCAGTTTACTCGAGATTTTTTTTCACTTCCATCATCCCTATTCAAAATTCAAGATTATCACAGAGAAGTTAGAGTAAAGAACAGTCAATATGCTATGCGGGAAAGAAACAACTGGATTATGGACCCAATATTATAAGATTATAAAAGCTGAACACGGGGCTGAGGCCCAGCAGCGAACTCCCTGTTTACCACCCAAAAGAAACATGGGTCTCCTCCAACACAAAGTCACCCACACTCTGGGAAGAGAGCAAAAGGGGAGGCCTGGTTTGAAGATGTAGCTGCTTAGATAGGGATACCCCCTAATAATCTCACTAGTGTCCGGGAATTCCCTCTTACATAGGAGTTTGGGGACAGGAATTGGCGGGTTGTAAGTGATATAGTGCTTTTAAATGAAAGGACATCTTGGTGTTCTTTGTGAAATCAGGGCAATGCTCTAGATATTAAAGAATACATAGTCCATGCTGAGAAAACTCAATTTATAAAAGTATAGCTTCCTGCTTGCACCAGTGAATTTTGTAATTAGTTTGATGATTTCGTGTTGGCATTAAAGTGGCTCCATGAGAATTTGCCAAAAGCCCATAAATAAACCATAAACAGGAGATATCTTATGCCACAAGCCCCCAGGCAGACCTCTCTTAAATATAATCTCACAGTCGGGGGTAAAACCATACCTCATCTTAAGAGGAGTTTTGTTATAAATAGAGAACGCTTTAAAGAGTAAGTAACTACTTCCTTTTATAAATCTTTCATCTAATAAGTATGTTTATGTATATATAATACTTAGACTGGCAAGGATCTGGGGATTTGATTGAAAAGTACTTATTAAAGAAACTTGCATAACCAAAACAACGCAAGGACTATAGTATGGGTTTGGGGATTTTCGTTTATTTGTTTGGGTGGTTGGTTTTTTGTTTGTTTCTTTGTTTGTTTGTTGATGATGATGGTGATGTTCTGTTTGGGGGGCTTTGTTTGTTCTATTTTAATTTTGCCTTTATGTATGTCTTGGCTAGTTGACATGTAGTAAATATCACACTTTGTGTTTCAAGTCAGGTTTTACTTCAAATCACCTGTGAGAAATAACCTGTGATGTATTTGTTTCAGATGAGCATGTAGTCTGAGATTATGCCTTTCTTGAGATTCCAAGCTGCTAAACCACATCCGAGTGAACAGTAGTTTGAACTGAAAAGATCATTCTACTTAACTGCTTTGAAACCAGTACTTTTTCCTCTTGTTTTACAACTTAAGCATGAATAATATTCTAAATTTTGGCAGTAGATTTTCCCATTGTGGGAACAAATTATCCTGGTGGGTTGTGAGGAATTCAATTATTACTTTTTTAGATTATTATTATTAATGTGTGCACATGTATAATGCAGGTATGCATGTTATAGCATTCATATGGAGTTCTAAAGACAACTTTGTGGAGTTTGTTCTCTTTCCAACTTTACATGGGATCTGAGGATCAAACCAGGGTCACAAGGCTTCCACAGCACATGCTTATATCTGCTGAACCTTTTACAGCCCCAATAATTTTTCACACACACACACACACACACACACACACACACACACACACACACACACACACACAATTTAGTTGGAAAACAACAACTGAAGGAAGCTGGTATGCTTTTCTTTCTGACACGTTCAGAATCCAAATCAGAGATAGTCTCTGGCACTCCATGATGGGTAGCCAGTAAATTGTCTGTGAAAGAAGGGATAAGAGATCTATCCATGCTCATAACTCAGTTTGGAAGGGCAGGCTTTCTCAGCTATCAATGTTTGTTGCTTAAATTCTGGAGGCTTTCCCCCCCTTTAGATTTACAACACTGGCATAAGATCAAGACAGTTTATCAATAAATAATTTGCATTTATCCTGCTTTTCTACAGTTGACTCACTGCATAAATCTTCTCTTACTTAGATATTTTACTTTGAGTGGTGATAATTTATTTTCTCCAGGCCTCTGCCTTTTCTAACATTTTTTATAGCCCCACAAGTATGCAGAGAACACACTCGATATGTTAGTAGGCTGAACTCTCTCTGACAAGCTTCCAAGGTCATACTTTAGAATTCTTCACCTTGAACTACAAATGAGATACAAATGGGAACGCATTGGGAGACATTTTTCTCTGTGGTAGCTTTGTTCTTTGTGAATCAATGCTGGGGTAGAGCAATGCCCTACTTGTATTCTATGTATTTGTTTATTCCTTCATTCATTCACTTTTCATCTTGTTCACAGTCCCCTTCTCCTCCCAGTATCACCCCTCACACAGTCCCTCCTATCAGCTGGCCCCTTTACCTTTGGACAGGGTGAGGTCTCAGCAGGGTGCCATCCCTCCTCTGGCACCTCAAGTCAGTGCAGCACGTAGGCGCATCCTCTCTTACTGAGGCCAGACAAAGCAGACCAGTTAAGGGACAGGATTCACAGTCACATAACAGATTCAGGCTAAGCCCGTGCTCCAGTTGTTGGGGGACCCACATGAACCCCAAGCTGCACCTCTCCTACATATGTGTGGAGGGCCTAGGTCCAGCCCTTGCATGCTCTTTGATTGGTGGTTTAGTCTCTAGGAGCCCCCAAGAGTACAGATTAAATGATTCTAAGGGTCTTCTTATGGAGTTCCTATCCCCTCTTAGTTCTTTAATCCTTCCCCCACTCCTCAGCCATACCCTATTTTAACCATTCTTTATTAGTATCAATTCACACAACACTGGCTCTCTTCAGCAATCACACTTCCTTTATGTACTTGCTTTAGCTGGTCTGTGTTTTTGTTAACTGAAATATCCGATTGAATTTCTGTGTGTAATGTTCTTTCTATGGTTGTCATAAGTAGTTTACTGCCCATATCAATCTATCATGTGAAATAACCTCTTGGGTGGCACAGAAGTCATTGTGTAGACCACGTTGGCCTTAAAGATGTTGTGATCGACGTCTCTGCTTCTTGAATGCAAGTCATTATGCATGCATCACGGTGACCCTACTTACATAGAAACACATGATGATCCGAGAAGAGGTCTGAGGAGTAGAGCAGTTAATTACAAGAAATGAAGATACTTCAGTTTTAGAAGCTTTCCACTTGTTCTATCGTATATCATTAATTTATAACTTATTGTAAAATTCATAGGCTCATACCTGAACCTCACTGGATTGGATGCGTGATAGGGATTTTAAGGTAAATAGTTAATGTATGATTACTTTTGGCTTTTTAAAACACCTTCATTGTTATTTTACCTACTTTCTTTCTTCTTCTATATGTAACTCTCTTCCCCATCCTTAAGGGGATGTTTTCCTAATAAATAGATCTCTTGTATCCTATGATTCCCCTTTACCCTCCTCTTAACTTCTATATTTACCTCCTTCCCTTCACTAAGAAACCCCTCTTTTATCACTTTCCTGTTCACATTACTTGTACCCTGATATTCCCCTCTTTATTGCTCCCAATCCTATCTCCTGAGCATAGTCCTATTTTACATTCCTGGTTCTGTAGCTAATACTAGGTCTGTACTCACATCTGAAGACTTTGAGCTAGGAGCCTCCAAAAGGAGAGAAAATATAATGTTCCTGGTTACCTCGATCACTAGTTCCATACATTTATCTACAAAGCGTTTTATTCATTTTCTTTGCAGCTGAATAATACCCACGGTATACCAACCAGACCTGTGGTATCTATCTTCCAGGTGTAGGACTCATAGGGTATTTCCATTCCCTAACTATTTTGAACAGAGCAGCAAGAAAATTCAGTGAGCAAGTGTCTGTGGTGTATGATAATGTATTCTTGTAGCATAAGCAAGGAATGGTATAACTGGGTGTTACAATAGATTTATTTTTAGTCTTGAGAATTCTCCACATTGGTTTCCATAGTTTCTGCACAAGTTTGCAATCCTACCTACAGGAATAAACACCCCCCAAAAGAACCCCTCTAGCAATTGTTTTCAGTTTTCCTGTTGATCTTTGACACCCATCCAGTATTTCTTTTACAAAGTATATAAAGATATATCGATTCTCAATACTCACAAGCTTTCAGTATTTTATTGTATATTTTGTCTTCAAATTACAGAAATAACTTGGCAGACATGCTGCCAAGCTTTTATTTATTTATCTATTTTTGTTGTTGTCACCTTGACATAAGCTATAGTTATCTAGAGAGAGGGAATCTCAATTAAAATGCACCCATGAGATTGGCCTATAGGTAAGAGAGTGGAGCATTTTCTTGATTGATGATTGATGTTGGAGTGCCAAGCTCAGTGAGGGCAGTGACACCACTGGGTGGTTCTGGGTGGGACATCTAAACAGTCTGAGGAAAGGGGTTGAGAGCAAAGCAGTAATCAGAGGTCCTCCATGGTCTCGTTCTTCAACTCCTTCCCTGAAATTCTTCAATCAATGATGAACTATAATTGTAATGTGTAAGCCCAATAAAACCATTCATCCTCAAGTTTCTTTCAGTTACTGTTTTAACATCACACCAGAACCTATCTGAGACAGTGGAACGCAGTAAAAGAAAGTTCCAAATGGGGTATGTGAAGCACCTTGATGACATTTATACATTCCCTTCTTGTAATGATGTTGATGAACTTAGGGTATCAAGAGGTTTTCATTCACCTTAAAATACTTTGATGGTTTTGTATTTGAGTTTCAAATAATTATTAGATGGTATATAGGGTGTATATTAGAGCAGAAAGGTATAAATGGCTTCAGGAAAGGAGGGCAAAGAATAGGGAATGTGGTTTAAAAAGACTAAAGACTTTTGATAAAGCTGTATGGAAACCTACTACTGTAAATGCTTCTTGGACTACATAACATGCATATACATGTACACGCATACACACAAATCAGAGAAAGACAGATGGCATATATATATGTATATACATATGCATCATACAGATATACATAAAAAGAAATAAAAATTGAAATTTCCAATAACAGGGGTTAGAGATGGGGATGTGAAGGCATTGGTGTTCCTAAAATCCATAGACTTGAAATTCAAAAGCCAATGCCAAGTATAGATTACTTGTTTTCTACCTGTTGGTCAGCAAGGTCTGATAGACCCTGCACATTACAGGCTATTGCCAAAGATCTCATTTACCTTCCAGAACTTAGTGGCGAACCCCCATTGCCGAAGTCATCACATAACTGAGTCATAGGACATGGAGAGATAAAGCTTGTTCCGATCTTCAGGTTACAACTCTAGTTGCTAGCTTTCAGCATACTGCAAGGTTCTAGGCAAGATATTGGAACCAAAAAGCATTGCTAAATAAACTGTGTTTGTTTGTTGTTAGCCTCTGAAGATACAGGCCTAAAACCTTCTGGCGTGCTTGATTTAAAATTAGTTATGTAAATTTATCTTAACAGGTAGACCAGAGTGTGTGTGTGTGTGTGTGTGTGTGTGTGTGTGTGTGTGTGTGTGTTAACCTGTACCCTGGTTTCATATGTATATGTGTATATATACATATATATGTGTGTGTGTGTGTGTGTATATATATATATACATTATATATGTATATATAATAACTTTCAGGAATCAGTTATTTCTTTCCACCATGCTTATTCCATTGACTGAACCAGGTTGTCAAGCTTGGCAGCACATGCCTATGCGAGCTGTGCCGTCCTGCAAGCCCCTAAGTTAATGTGATTATTTTTCTCCTTTTCTCTATCATTTTCAATGAGCTTAACATTTTAATGAGCTAAGAGATGGAAAAGACACATTAGAATGGCTGTAAAGGTCATTTAACACATTCCTTGTTGTCAAAGGCCATGTAAAGATGTTCTTTGCACTTCTAATCTCTGTTTTCCTTCCTACTGTATAAACTTTCATCTTAACAAAAGTGACTAACATTATGTTCAATTTCTATGTTCTATTTCGGAGTCCTTGACAGGGCTGTATTTGCATATGCTTGAGCAAGTTTCCTGAATGTGTCACCCGGGATCTTCAATACCTGTCCCTTGTCCTATTGCCTAGAATTTCTTATACTGTTCATACCATGATATTCTGTGTATGAACAGGTGTTCATGTAAACCCTATGATGTTGAAATTGAAGTAAGCAATCTACAGAATCTAAACGCTCACTCTGGGGTGGTCAGGGCATGGCTACTTGTCTCATTTGGTCACTGATATGACTGAATTGAGATTCTTACCTGAGGTAAAGTTCTACCATCTGTTGGAAAATGCTCAAACATCTGCTGACTGATATTTTAATCTTTAATTGGTGACGTTTACTCTACTTTGTGGTGCTGATGATTCCAAATCGTTTTCTGACATTTGACAGGAAAGGTATACCATATTAAACTGCTTCCACCTGCTAATGTGGGCTGCATATTTGAGCAGGGTCAACTGAGGTCCACCATTTGGAAATAGTTTGCAAAAAAATGCCTCAATTCTCTTGGGGAGGATGCCTGTGTGCCTTCTGGTTTCTGAATGCTTCAAGGCTTAGGTTTGATCTCCCTGTCAATCAACTCACAACCGAGGAAGACGAAACTGCTCTTTTACTAAGCCAAACAAATTTTGAGCAGGACAGTGTTGGTGCCATTTGATAGCTCAGCCAAGAAGTCCTACTGTTGAGTCTGTTGCATACTATGTCATTCTCCAGGGCTGATTACCTTGATTCCACAGCAAGCACAATGGCTAATTTTGGCAAAAGCTGATAAAGACTGTGCTGGAAATGGCACAATTCACCATCCTCAAAATCCATGTGAGGTGAAAAGTTTACTTTCCATAATTTATGTGTATTGAGAGAGTAATTAAACAAATGTCAGATGATCTGAAGATTTTAATTTGTTTAAAGTATAACTCAAAACTTGGTATGTTCTTTAGAAGTTATTTTACGAGTCTGCTAATATATTTAGTAATTGGTGGATTAGATTGGAATGGGGGGGGGAGTTCTAAGATTCCACAAATTTGCATGCTGGCAATAGGAATGCTGTGAATACACCATGCTGTGGTTAGCACATTTACATCTTTCACATTAAATAATTGATCTTCTATGTCATGAAATGCAAGGAATTACACATTGACTGGGATTAGTGTAAAATTTCCCTATTTTGTGGAAGCAAAGAAGGTTATAACATAAGCAAACCAAAAGTTCCATCTTTAAGGGGAAAATAAATTTGATTAAAATTAACTTCAGTTTGGGTCCAAAGTTTGTCTTCTTCCTAATGATATCATCTTTATACAATCATTGCTTGTGAAAAACCCAATTTTAATGCTGAAGAATGGCCCTGTCATCATGGATCCTGGACTGTAGTTATAGAATGTAGTAATATGGTGACACATAAGAAAATGTATGAGTGCTCAACTCTGAGAAGTGAAATTTAGTAATTTGGCACATTCATAACAAAATTACTGATACAACTCTGAATATATTACAAATTAGATATAACAAAATAACAATTCCTGTTTGTAGCTAGAATAGCTAAGAAACAGCAGGAAAATAGACTTCAATTATTAAGTGGTTGTATTTCCTAACTGTATGTTTCCCGGACCATTTCTGTTCATTAGAATTCTTTGCTTCTAAATAATTAAAAAGCTGACACTAACTTGATTCTCTCTTCCAACCACTCTGCAGATACTGCAGCCTGATGCTTGATTCAAAATATAGAGGCAGCCACTGAACCTTCAGAACAACACAAGAGAACATGACTGCCAAGTTTGGGGCTTTCTACTCTCAGGATGTCTTCATAGCAGAAAGATGCTCACATTTCCCATCTCACTGAGGAGGCATCTTTTCCTACAACCAGGGCAGGGTAGATAATTTCTACTTCAGCAGACCCTTCCAATTGGGTTAGAGTGTGCAAAGAGACCCAAAGCCTTGGCTATTGAACTGATTGGTGTTTGCATACTTGTTGCTACATTAAGAAACTCACTGGCAAGAGGGACATTATGTCTAGAACAGCATTGTATTCCCCATCCCCTTTTTTCCATAAAGCTAATTAAGAAACTTTGATGAGCATGAGAGCAATTAAGCACATAGATTTTAATCCTTATTTCATCTTGTCAAGACAAGGAAGATTTTGAAGAGTTCAAAATCAGATCAGATTCCACAAATATTAGAGGAAGGTGTGTGTGTGTGTGTGTGTGTGTGTGTGTGTGTGTGTGTGTGTGTGTATTTGTGCATGTACGTGTGTGTGTGCATGTGCGTATGTATGTGCATGTGTGTTCATGTTGAGACTATATGCCAATCAGCATATCTTCTACTTCTTCCTACATTATACTTCTTCTGAGAAAGGGCATCTCACTAAGATTAGATTTCAACTAGAATGACTGGTGACTACATCTGTGTCTGTCCAACACCCTTACCCTCCTAGTGCTACTCACAGACTGGGTTACAGAGACCATGTTGAACTTTTTGCATGAGTCCTGGGAACCTGAACATAGTTCTTCATGCTTATGCAGCAAGTACTTTGCATATGGAGTCATCTCCCCAACCCCTGCCTTCATTGTTTGAAGCATTAGTGGAGTTAAAGGAAAGCTAGCCCAAGGCGAGGCTGGCAGCTAAACCACAGAGGATGTTCACAAGCATTTGTATTGTTCAAGTGTCATGAATATAAACGCACTTCGAATGATTCTCCGAGGGTTTATATTAATCTTCAGTAGAAGGATATTAACATATAACACAACTGAAATCCATACTTACTATGGTATTCCAACCAAATTTTGCATAATCTAAAAAAGAACATAATTTGCTGAAGAATCTTGGAAGCTTCTTATATTGAGGATTCAGGATAAAGCACTCAGTCACAATTTGAGTTGATGCTGATGTTCTATAGCACAGCACACTCTGGCATTGTAGCTGGAATGATGTAGCAGAAGTCTTAGAGCTATCTATGAACGGGGACTTCCAGGAGGGATCTCCAAAGAGCAAGACAGATTCATAGGACTACTGATATCACTTATTCCCTTAGTCATGTATTTTTGTATATGGCTTCTTTCTGAGATACAGTTATTATTGCTGTGATGAAACACCATGGCTAAAAGTAACTTGTAGAGGGCAGTGTTTATTTGGATTATGCTTCAAAATTATAATTCATCACTAAAGGAAACAAGGTAGGAATTCAAGCAGAGCAAGAGGTGATGAATAGGCCATTGAGGGGTGCTGCTTACTGCCTTGCTCTTCATGCTCTTCAGCTTGATTTCTTTTAGAACCCATGGCCACCATCTCAGGGATTACACCACCCATGATGGGTTGTACCCTCCCCCATCAACACCTAATTATTTTCAAATGGCAAACAGCTAGATTTTATGGTGGCGTTTTCTCAATCAGGAATTCCTCCTTTCAGATAACTCTAACTTGTGTCAAGCTGACATAAAACTATGCAGGCAATTAAGTTCTTGTCATCATGCAACACAAACATATCACTGTTAAGCCATACCAATTCCTTTCTTGTTAATCCTCAACATCATACATTAACATGTACATCACAATATAAAACATTTTACAAACTTAAAAAGTCCCACAATCTACAAATTCAAACATTTTAAAATTCCACCTCTTTAAAAAGTCCAGAGTCTTTTCTAAAACCCAAAATCTGTTTTCAAAATTTAGTTTATCAACCATTGGCTCCCATAAAATCAAAACTAAACCAAATACTTTCTTACTTCCAAAAGGAAAAACCTGTGGCACAGTCATAGTCAAATAAGAAACAGTATCTGATGTCTGGGATCCGCTCACAATCGTCTAAGCTCATTCCTCCAAAGAGCTTGAAATACTTTCTGGCTCTGCACACACAGATTGTCTGTTAACCTCAGTCCAGCTGCACTCCATACCTGTTGCTTTCCTATGCGGTAGTCCCATAATACTGGCATCTCTAAAATTCTGGGGTCTTCTGTTGTAACTGAGCTGTATTTTCACCAATAGCCTTTCCTGGGCTCTCCTAATGGAGCAAACCCTCAAGTTTTCTTCATTATGCCTTTAATACTGATGTTCAAATGCTACTCTGGTTGCATCCTTATCAATAGACTTCTCTGGCCTTTCACAGATGTCAACCATCAACTGCTCTCTATGACCCATTCATCCCTTCAAAGCCTGTCCCACCTGGGAGTCTCTGTTTGACCAAGTTTGGCTGCCAGTATAAGGTGCAGTCTAGTTCACCTCTGAACCTCTGCATATACAGACTCTCAGAAAACATTACCCAGAGGATTGCACCTCAGTAATACTGGTCTCTTCTCAATCATTTCTTCTCAATCACCACTGATTTCTCAGTTTCAGCTAACCAGCACCAATTGTCCTAGTGAAGGTTCCAGATTAGAATTTCTGGTTTCTTAGCTATGTTAATAACAGCTGATTCTTCAACCTCAACCAACCAGGACCACAGATTCTCAATTCAAAATAACAAACAGCCATGATAGATTTATTTAGGCAATCTGAAACTTAACAAGCCAGGCCTCCACCATCTGCACTTCTCTCAACACTCCAATCTTCAAAGCTCCAAGAGAACATCCCACAGAGCTCTCAACACTCAATGGTTCTTTAAGCTCAAAGTTCCAGAGTCCCTCCAATATTCTCCAAAAAATATGATCAGGTATGTCTCAAATTTATTCAGTTTCACAATCACCTTTCAAAGCAATTTCAATGGAGGATAGCAATTATTGATGAGTACATGGTTATACATACCTTACATCAACAAAAAGAATTTAAGAAGAAACTTTTAAAATAAAAGCCAAAACCAAAATTTTCCCAGGTAGGGTCTCTCACAGAACCTGAACCTTGCTATTTTGGCTAGACTGGATACACATATTCTGGGAAGGTGCCTTGCTCTGTCCTCCACAGTTGGGGTTATAGTTAAGCATTACTATGACCAGCCTACATAGATCCTGGAGAGCAAGATGCAGGCCCTTGTGTTTCTATAGAAAGCATTTTGCCTACCAAGTCATCTCCTCAAGTCTGTCTGTCACTGTTTTTAATCAAATGAATTTCAGTTGGGTAATTATATTTAATAAAACATTTAGACTCTTCTTATACTCTTTCCAATCAAATATATTTGAGCTGGAGATGTTAGAAGCTTCTTTATGAGCACCAATTAGGTGTTAATTTTTAAGGGTAACTCTTGTCTCATTTTAATTCAAAGAAAAGAGTATTGTTGAATTGTGAAATACTGTTATTTGTCACTGTAATGTTAGGGATCTTGGACAATGTGAGCCCTTATATTAGGCTGTATACTTGACAAAGCAACTCAGCTTATTTTAATGCTCATGTGTATACCCTACCATTACAGCAGTAGATCCTGTTCCTAGTCTTGACCCATGATTATTGTTAGTGGCCTTATTCACTACTGTGGCAAAATATTTGACAAAAGTAGTTGAGGTAAGGGTTACCTTGACTCAAAGTTTGAAGTTCCAGTTCTTGCAGGAGAGGCATAGTGATAGGAACACAAGGTAGCTGGTATTGCATTCATGAAATATGAACGATAAATGCTGATGTTCAGCTGGTTTTCTCCTTTTTACGCAGTTCTGGCTTCTACCCTCTGAAATGCTCTTATCCACATTAAAGTGATACTAACTATAAGACCCATCGTAATTAATCCAAATTAGAAATTTCCTCACAGACATGTTCAGAAATGTAGCCTAGGTGACTCTAGATCCTGTTGACAATCAATTTTCCTCAGTCAGAAGGAGGTGCTCATGAGTCCTCCCTCCTTACCTTCATGCTAGAATCTTCACTGGGTTGTCCTGGAGCGGATCATGGGCAGTTATCTGCAGGTGCTATAAGTCCATATAAGAACCATGGGCGCATGGTTCTTGACATGTCCAGAACATATTGCTTCTTTCTCGTCTTCCCAGGCTTCTGGTTCTAATAGTCTATAGACCACTTCCTCTGCGCCATTTCTTGATCCATGGGAGTGTGATAAAGACTGGATGTTGCATGTATGGCTAAGCACTATAAGGATGCTCTTAATACGTAGATCCATTGTGAATTTCTGCATTGATTACCAACTAGCAAGCAAACAAAATTCTTTGAATGTGGTGTGAAAGTCACTCTGATCTACAGATACAGACATCCAAATTGAGAGGGCAGTTTGATAACATGTCCAACTAGCAAAATAATAGTTTATAGAAACTTCAACCATAGACCCTTCATCAGATTATAGTAGGTGGCAAGTATTTCCTGCAGGAAAGAATAGGTAAAATTCAATCAGAAAGTGATTGGTCAACCCCCATAAGATTCACAACTTTTCTTTTTTTTCCCTCCCAATTCAATATTTTTGCATCTCTCAATAGCCAGTGTTCTCTAAGGTCGACAGTTTAGCTCAATGCATTCATCTTGGGTTAGTTCACATCAATACACTCAAGCCTTAGCACAATTTTCGTTGTGGCTTTAGAATTTGGGGGTTATGGTAGGCTTAGGCTGCTTGCTGTGGCCGTTCTGCTTCTTGCCAGAATATTGCTTTCCCTGGACAGATAGAGAACACTTGTCTTGTTTGTAATGTGACGCTTTATGAAACTGTTGCTTGTGACATTTCATACAGAAGATGTGGCATGGCATACAAACAAACAATCACTATGTTTGCAGGAGCACTACCAGCATAGAAATGTTGAAAATTTTTTATTTATTAAATGTGCATATGCATGTGTGCATGTGTGTGTATATGTGCATGTGTGCATGTGTGCATGTGAATCTGAGCTGACATATCCACAAAGTCCAGAAGTGGGTTTAGGATGCTCTGGAGCGGCAGGTAAAGGTAGTTGATATGCATGATTGGAATTTCCTTCCTAAGAGCAGCAAATAATCTAAAAAATTAAGCCATCCCTACAGTTGATTCTTTTATTTTTTTATAACCATTGGGTTCATGTAGCTCTCTTAATTACTTTAATTCAGGATTCATGTGTGCAGTCTCCTGCATCAGTCTGTTTACATTTAGTTCCTTGACTATCATTTGCCATTGAAACTTCTTTCCTAATAGAATGATCTTGGAACCCTTGCTCAGCCTTGTTTTATTACCCTTGGGAAGGATTATTTCTGGACTCCCATTGAATCCTGTTGGTTTATGTTTGTACTGTTGTAACATCACCACACTGCTGGGGCACTGTGGATTTTGTAACCAAGCTAAAGTTTGAAAGAATCAACATCATATTTGCCGTGTTTTCTTTCCGATGTTCTTCTGGCTATTCAAAATTTCTTGAGACTACCATAATAAATTTTCCTAATTCTGAAGAAATAGAAATCCATTGAAATTTTGATCATCAATATTATATTGAGTCTGTGTTGATCCACTTTGAGTAATATTTACATGTTAAAAATCCCTTCAGTGAAAAAGAAATGTAGATCCATTCAATCTTATGATCCTGAATGCCTTTCAGCAATACTTTTGCAATTTTCATTGCATGTTTTATTTTACCCAGCTTTCAGTTTCTGTCACTCAAATTATTAAGAGAAAAAGGTCATTTTGACTCATGGTTTGGGAGATTTCTGTCCATGGTTACATGGCCCAGCCACTTTGATGAGAGAGAACATCATGGCAAAGTGTAGATGACAGAGTAAAGCTGCTCACTTTATAGTGAGCAGGAAACAACAGAGACAGGAAGGACTGCTAATCCACTATCTGCTTTTGTGACATATCCACTGACAGAATAGATCCTTTTAATGGATCTATCGTTTCCCATAATATAAAGCTTCCAACACATGACCTCTAGGAGACATGTAGATCACAAACATCTAACAAAATCAGTTACTTTCTAGGTTACTTCTATATGATTATTAATTCCTGTTTCTAATATGAGGGCTTTGAATACCTAGGTATGTTTTGAATGTCTTTTTCTTGTCATTTTTCATTTGTAACTTTAGGTTTGTTTGTTCTTTCTACTTGTGTTTGGTGAGTGTTTTTTAGTATAAAACATATCTTTAATTTTGCCACTATTTTTATTTAATATTTATTGAGTACTGCATATATATATATATATATATATATATATATCAGTCCTGTCCCACCCTCCACCCTTCAACTTCTCCCATGTCTCCACTTGTCAAGCACTTTTAGCACCTATGCTCATGATCATGCCCTGCTTTTCTTGATCACTTAACAGACATTAGTATGAATTAAACTATTTTCATTCATTGTTTACTTTGGATATAGGTGATTTTTCTTTATTTCCTTCCTTCAACTTACTTGGCTTGATTTATTCTGTTTTATAAATCCTCAGAATATGAAATAAAGTTGTCATTTTAAGACATTTCCCATCATTTAATTGAAATATTTATGGCTATATTTGTCCCTATGAGGACGGCTTTTGGCTTTTTTCCAAATGGTTTGGTATACTTTGATTTCCTTTTTATTCATCTTCAAGTGTTTTCTGATTCATCTCATGATTTATATTTATCCACTAATCATGACTATGCTATTCAAATTTCATAGTTTTAAAAGACTTCCCAATATATTTATATTATTGAATTCTGACTTCATTTCACTACATTTGAAGAGAATAATTTATGTGGTATTTATGTTGTAATTCTGTCGAGACTTAACTTGTAGCCTAATGTGTGATCTATTCCTGAAAACACCCTAGGGGCACATGAGAAGAAAATCTATCCTATGAGGTTACATCTAATGTCCTGTTGGCTTCTCATTGTTTAAGTCATCTTTTCCATGACTTATGTTCTGTCAGCATGTAAAATTCATTACTTAGAGTACAAATTTAATACTCACGTAAAGTAAAAGGCATTAACATTATGCATATAAAAATACAGCATTTATAGGTAATGGTGTTATCCATGACCTCAGATATCCTCTCAAGGTCATGTAGAACAACTGGAGCTACAACTTTTGTCTCTCAGTAGGAAGACCATTTTCTTTTGTTTTAATAAAATCAAGTCCTGTATTGATAGTAAAAGTGAGCCTCTGTATAGAAAGTATGTTAGGACTATGTTGTTTTTAATCCATTCATTTAATACATGTATTTTAAAAATTTCAAACAGTTTTTATTAAAGTTTTAATTAAGATACAATGACATTACTTCCCTCTTCCCTGTCACTCCTCCAACTGTGCCATATACCTCCCATCCATCCCTAGATGTCTTTACTCCCTTCAAACTGATGGCCTCTTTTGATTATTTTCATTACATTGACATAAATGCATAAACATATAAATACAACCTGTTGAATCTATTTAGTAAGGACTCTGGGTATATGATTACAGAGCTGATAACTGCGTTAGATAGCCAGTAAGGATGCTTATCCAGACACTGGGTTCAGACTACTTCTGCCTTCCCATTTCCTCTTCCAACTCTCTCTATCTCTCTCTGTCTCTCCATGTATCTGATTATGTCTGTCTCTGTCTGTCTCTGTCTCTGTCTCTCTTTTCATCTCTGTATATCTCTCTGTCTCTCTGTCTCTCTGTCTCTCTGTCTCTGTCTCTCTCTCTCTCTGTCTCTCTGTCTCTCTGTCTCTGTCTCTCTCTCTCTCTCTCTCTCTCTCTCTCTCTCTCTCTCTCTCTCTCCCCTGTGTGTGTGTGTGTGTGTGTGTGTGTGTGTGTGTGTGTGTATGTGTGTGTCTGTGTATCTGTGTCCAGGAGTACTGACTTGGGATTCAGCCACATATGTAGGAGTTTGTTGTTGGAGGCATCCGATTCTCTTTTGACAGCCATTGATAGTTCTTTATCTAGGTCCAGTAGCTCAGGTACTAAGATTGGTAATTAATATATAGAAATGCATGAAACTAAAAAGCTTCTGAAAGGCAAAAGCAGTGTCAATAGGACAAAATGGCACCCCAGAAAATAGGATAAGATTTTTCACCAACTCCACATGTGACAGAGGGCTAATTTCTAGCATTATAAGGAACTCAAGAAACTAGACATCAACAAACCAAATAAACAAATTAAAATGGGGTACAGATCTAAACAGAGAATTCTCAACAGAAGTACTTCAAATGTTTGAGAAGAACTTAAAAGAAATATTTAACATCCTTAGCCATAAGGGAAATATATACCAAACTGTGGTGGTTTGAATAAGTTTGACCACAGGAGTAGCACTTTTAGGAGGTGTGGCTTTCTTGGGGTAGGTCTGACCTGGCTGGAGAAAGTGTGTCACGGTGGGGCTTGGCATTGCTGGCTTCCTCCTAGCTGCCTGGGGATGCCAGTCTTCTCTTGTTTGCCTTTGGAACAAAATGCACAACTCTCATCTCTTCCAGTGCCGTGCCTGCCTGGATGCTGGCATGATTTCTGCTGGGTCCATGATGATGGATTAAACCTCAGAACAGTAAGCCAACCCCAATTTAATGCTGTTCTTGATAAGAGTTGCATTGGTTATGGGTCTCTTTACAGCAGGATGACTGAGGTAAGAAAACAGAAAACAGGGGGGAGGGAGGGAGGGAGGGAGGAGGGGGAGGGGGGAGAGAGGAGAGGAGAGGAGAGAGAGAGAGAGAGAGAGAGAGAGAGAGAGAGAAATACCCAAGTGACAGCTGATGCTGTAGAGGATGGGGAGCAAAGAAAACACATCCCTTTTGGAAATGCAAAAAAAAAATTTATTAGATATTTTATTTATTTACATTTTAAATGTTATCCCCTTTCCCAATTTCCCTTCTGGAAACCCCCTATCCCATCTTCCCTCCCCCTGCTTCTGTGAAGTTGCTACCCCCACCCAACGACCCACTCCCACCTTTCCACCCTGGCATTCCCCTACATTGGGGCATAAAGCCTTCCCAGGACCAAGGGCCTCCCCTCCCACTGATGTTTTATACAATCACCTCTGAAATGAATATTGTAAGTTCTCAGAAAATTGGTAATTGATCGAACTCAAGTCCCAGTTATACCACTCCTAGGCATATTTCCAAAGGAAACTCCACAAGGACATTTGCTCAACTATTTTTAACCTAACTTCATTTGTAATAGCTAGAAACTAAAAATAACCTAGATTACCTTCAACAAAAGAATAGATAATGAAAATATGGCACATTTACACAATGGAGTATTACTCAGCAGTTAAGAAAATAACATAATGAAATTTGTAGGTAAATGGTTGGAACCTAGAAAACAATCATCCTGAGTGAGGCAACCCAGACTGAGAAAGACAATTATGGCAGGTATTCACCTGTAACTAAATATTAGCTATAAAGTGAAGAATAATCCTGCCACTGGCGATGCCCAGTAGAAGATATCTCCATGTATTGAAAACTGACAATGTGGAATTGTACAATAAGATGGATTAGAATTGGGTACCAAGAAGCTTCACAGGATAGAGGAATGCTGTGTTTGTCACCAGAATCTACAAAGTAACCTGTGAACTGGGGGCAAAGAAAGATCAGCCACGGCATCCAGTCTGCTACGGGATTGGAATTGGAAGAGAGGAAGGTGAATGAAGATTGACTAACTGATTTCTTGCTCCCAAGAAGTACCTACAGGAGTTTGAGACAAAGGACTGGAGTAGTAGAGGGAGACTATAGATGATTTTCCTGTCTGATCTCTTGGGAACAGAGGCAGAGAAAAAGGAAGTACTGTATATGACCTGCCTCAAAGCTTTCTGTGATGTATATTAATCATATTCTTTTCCTCTCCCAATCATTTCTACCCACAAAAGTTTATACGTTTTTCTCTCCAGAAAAAAAAAAAAAAAGAACAGAGCAGAAACCTAATTTTTAAAGAACCAACTAAAAGGAAAAAAGAAAAATAAAGTCAATACTGGCACAAAAGTGAGAGTTACCAGCCACTGACTGTATGGCTTCAAAATCCACTCCATGACATGGAATCCATGCCTCAAACTTCTCAGGGGGCTAGGAACCTGAGGCTAGATACACTACAGACCTAGAAAAAACAAACGAACAAGTACTATCGTTATGTTAAATGAAATAACTCCTAACAACACTCTGCTATACTCCGAAATCAGTGCCTTGCTCCGCCATCATCGGAGAAGCTTCTTCCTGCAATAGATGGGAAAAATACAGAGATCATTTTAGACAATTTATAGAGAGTGAGAGACCGTCCTAATTGTATGACTCCATCAAATACCTTCCCTGAGCTCAGGGAGCTCTGTGGAAGAGGAAGCAGAAAGATTGTAAGAGCCTGCACAGATGAAAGACACCAAGGAAAAAGCCCTTCTAGATACAAGAGGGATGGTTTAGAAACGATTTTTACAGAAACCATGGCAGCATGCTCAGGGCCTTTACAGGTCAAAACCAGACCGGATGCTAGCACTGTACACAAGCACCCATCCCTAACCAGAAACTATCTCTAATTGACAACTGGTAATAAAAAGTTTTTCCAAACAAAGTCTCACTGAGTATACAAACCACATTTAAGGGCAAAACCAGTACAGGGTAGTAGATGGTCAACAGAAAAATGAACTTATTTTTGGACCGTTTTTTATATTATAATGCTTTCTTTCAGTTTTTTGTTTGTTTTGTTTCATTCTTGTTTTGGCTTTGTTTTATTTTGTTTTTACCTTATGAGTCTCTTGCTTATATAGTTTTTGGATTTTATGATTTTATGGGTCTCTATGTCTGCATGTATTTCTTGTGCTTTTTCTTTGCTGCTTTCTCTTATTGTTTTGTTTTTAGTTGCCTATTAGTTTTCTAATGTGTGTAAGGAAGAAAAGGTGTGCTAGGCAAAGAGGTATAGGGAATATGGGAGGAGATGGGGGAAGAAAACATTGGTTGAAATAAATTACATGATGAAAATATATTCTCAATAAAATTAAAAATTAAAAACAAAACAAAAATGCACACACATGGTGGGGATGGAGGGATGGAGAGAGATGGAAATTAGATAGATAGATAGATAGATAGATAGATAGATAGATAGATAGATAGATAGATAGATAGATAGATAGATAGATAGATAGATAGATAGATAGATAGATCAGTGGATGGATAGATGGATAGATGGATAAATGGATAGATGATGGATAGATGGATAGATTAGATTAGATATATAAGTAGCTGGATAGCTGGATCGCTGGATAGACAGACCCAGAGACAGACAGAATTCTGTTTTATATTGGCCATAAATCTGTCTTAAAGAGTGGTTGATGTACCCAGTGACATTCTGTTGGAGTAAACTGATTTTCTCTTTCATAGTTCTTACCAATTACAGTTTCATGGTTAGGGGTGGGAATTGATGTCCATTTCCTCTTTTCAGTTCTGAAATTTTGTTTGATCCTGTACAGGTTTTGCACATGCTATCACAGTCTCTGAGAGTTCACATGTGCATTAGTTCTGCCGTATTTAGATGATGATTTTTCCTTTGAGTCTTTCAGTGCTTCCGGTTCTTGCAACTATTTCTTTCCTCCTTTCCCATAGATCCTTGGGTCTTGGGGGAGAGGTGTTCCATTAAAAACAAACATCCTATTTGTAGCTGAGTGCTCCAAAGTCTGAAAGTATGTATGCTGTGTTAACACAATGGAATATTATTCAGATGGTAAGGAAGAGTAAAATTATGAAATTTGCAGGATAGAAACAATAATCCTGAATAATCTAGACACAAAGGGCAAACATTGCCTGTTTTCTCTTATATGTGGATATAAGCTTTACATGTGTGTATTTCAGCCCCAATAACAACAGAAATTATGTGGTTTAATAGAAATAGTAATGGGCAAAGAGGATCTTCTAGGCAAAGAGCAATAAAGTGTTACAGATAAAGGGGAAACTAGAATCAGAGGATAAAAGGGGGAAGAGGATGTGAGAACAGAGTGAAGGAGAGAATATGAAGAGCAATGGGCACTAAAAAGCCTTTACAAAGGCCGACTACTGTAGAAGCTCCCTAAAATAAACAAAATATATACACGTATGAAAGGACTGTGAATGAAATCATCATATAATGCTGAGACCATGCCTCAAATAGACACCTTACACCACTAAGGAAAGACACCCAGCGCCAAGAATGAGTCACACCTTGTACAGTCATTGGCCAAAGGAGTCCTGTAGACACTACCCCAAACATCGCAGGCTATTGCCAAGACTGTTGCAACTCTCTATAACTTGGAGGTAAGATCTTATGGTTGATGAAACAGAAATAGTTCCAACGTGACATTTCAATACTGAACATTTTCTAAATTATAATTGTATTTTTCATGGTGGTTTAAAATGTTAAAAGAGATTAGAACTTTCAAGGCAATGTTACCATACATATACGGCCACCCATGTGCACGCACAGACTGGTACACACACACCACCACCACCACCACCACCACCACCACCACCACCACCACCACCACCACCACCACCACCCTCATCGCCATCTGTAATTTTAGAGTGAGTATCTTTCATCTTTTCTGAATAGGCTAGCCAAATGGTCTAACTTAATTTAGTAGACCTGCTGGTAATTTCTAATGACTTTGAAAATTCTTTATTTGCTGAGGAGCCTAAAAGTTCTCTCTTAAAGTTCTCACCTTGAAGGCTGTAAACCAATCAATCCATACAAGCAAACATACTGTTAAACTTGATTTAACTAAAGAATCTGGGAGACACCTTAAAGCCACGCCATCTAATAACTTGTAATATAAAACAGCATTGGTTTTTATGTTAGCATCATTAATTATCTTTTGAAACAATAGCAGGTTGGTTGGAGAGTCATAGATCTTCATTTATAAGACAGAGTGGAATAACAATGTGATATGATATAGCATGATTTATTGAACTTGGAATTTCTGTAAAAGGCTGAATGGCTTTTGAATCCAGGAAGAACTACCTTTGATTATCACATTTGATCTGCTGGGACCTACCATTTTTTTCATGTCCAAAGATATGTATATAACTTCTGCAAAATCATCCATGACTTCCTGTCCATCCTGAGTCTGTGAATCATTTATTCCCACTTTTGCTTTGAAAAATGTGTGTGAACAAGGATGTTTCCCAGTGTTTCTCAACTGGCTGCCCATGAAGCAAAATAGGGAAAGACTTAAACTTCACAATTGCCAATAATGAGCAATCATTACTCAAATTACTCTAAGCACTGATTAGGTTTAAAGTAATGAAGAAACTACCATAATCAATCATAATCAACCCAAAGGAACTCAATCTGTGTGGAGAGACCCTACCAATTGGCTGAGGGCTCCATCTACAGGGATCGAGGGGCAGGTGAACAGCAGCACTGTACTGCACTAAGTGCTTCTGTAACCTGGCCACCCCCATTCAACACCATCTCAAAACTCTGAAATGAGATTTCAACGACAGTTTTTACAGTCTTTTTCCCCTAGATGAACAAGCTGGAAACCATTCAATATTGTTGACTCTAAATCTCTGTTCAGCTATGCTTTAAAGATTCTTTTTATTTTATTTTTGCCTGCATGTCTGTTGTATGTGTATCATGTTGGTGCTTGGTAAATGTAGAAAACTGGAGTTAAAGATGGTTTATACAATCATGTGGGTAATGGGAACCAAGTCTGTCTCTTCTTCAAGAGTATTCAGTGCTTTTAACCACTGAGCAATCTCTCCAGCCCTCATTAAAATGAATTTGACAGAAACATAAAAATGTTCACAAGTATTTATTCAATCATCTCCATGAATCATAAAAGATTAGATGGATGATAGACACATATGATGAATAGATGCTAGGTGTGTAAGTAGATAATAAAACCAGTAAGTGGGCTAAAGGGCAATAAATCTCCTTGGTTTGCCTGGACTTGAAGTTGTCTGGGATATGGAATTCTTAACATAAAACCAGAGTAGGGCTGGGTAAACCCATCTCAGTTAGGTATCTGAAGACTATGAGCTTCCAGAGATGATGACATTCAAAAGTTCAATTTATATTATTTACTGGAAGATACACTGTAAATGCACCATGCTATAAGGGACAGGCTTTAAAGAGACACCATTTGGTTAAGTTTGACTGAAGAAAAGAACAACTGTGACACTGGATAAATATATTATCTTGATAACATGGGCAACATCTGTTTTCACCAATTACTCCACACAACCTCCGTCCCAAAGAATGATCCTGGCCATGTGAACTTTACTTTTGAAGTAATTGGAAACTTTGATGGCTACCGCACAATCTAGAAACAACTATAATTATACCTTTGAGAATACATATATTTAGTCTATTTAGCAAATATATCAAAATGTATTAAAAGTTCAGAGCTAAAGCTGAATGTAGAGGAACATATATGAAACCACAGAAATGAGGAGGTCTGGTGTAAAAGGTCAGGAATTCAAGGCTATCTTTAGATACATAGCCCCCTCCGTGAAGCTAAAACCTATGAATTTTGGCACTTCATATTTAAATTTTTATATTTCTTGGATAATTTATGTATTTACATTTCAAATGTTATCCCCTTTACCCACTCTCCAATTCCCCATCCCACCTCCCCCTACTTCTATAAAGATGCTCCCACTCCCATCCACCAGCTCCCAACTAAATGCAATGGCATTACCCTACATTAGGGAAATGAGTCTTCACAGAACCCAAGGGCTTTTCCTCATATTGATGCTGGACAATGCCATCCTCTGCTACATATGTGGCTGGAATCATAGGTCTCTCCATGTGCACACATTGATTGTTGGTTTAGTCCCTGGGAGCTCTGGTAGGGTCTGGTTGGTTGATATTGTTGTTCTTCCTATGGTGTTGCAAACACCTTCAACTCCTTCAGTCTTTTCTCTAACTCCTCCATTGGTATCCCTTGTTCAGTCAAATAGTTGGCTGCCAGCATTCTCATCTATACTATTAGGTCTCATCTGGCAGAGCCTCCCAGGGGACACCCATATCTGGCTCCTGTCAGCAAGCACTTCTTGGCATCAGCAATAGTGACTGAGTTTGGTAGCTGCATATGGGATGGATCTCCAGGTGGGGCAGTCTCTAGATGACCTTTTCTTCAGTCCCTTCTCTACTCTGTGTCCCTGTATTTCCTCCTGTGAGTATTTTGTTCTCCCTTCTAAGAAGGAATGGAACATCCACATTTTGTTCCTCCTTCTTCTTGAGATTCATGATATGAGAATTTTTTCTTAGGTATTCCAAGATTTGGGGCTAATAATCACTCATCACTGAGTGAATACTATGTATGTACTTTTGAGACTATGTTACCTCACTCAGGATTATATTTTCTGATTCCATCCATTTGCCTCAGAATTTCATATAATCATTGTTTTTCATAGTTGAGTAATATTCCATTCCATTATGTAAATTTAATCACATGTTCTGTATCCATTCCTCTGTTGAAAGACATCTGGGTTCTTTCCAGCTTCTGGCTATTATAAATAAGACTGCTGTGAACATAGTAGAGCATGTGTCCTTGTTATACATTGGAGAATCTTTGGGTGTATGCCCAGGAGTGGTATAGCTAGGTTGCCAGGTAGTACTATGTCCAATTTTCTGAGGAACCACCAGACTTATTTCCACAGTGGTTGTACCAGCAGGCAATACCATCAAAAATGGAGGAGTGTTCCTCTTTCTCTACATCCTCACCAGCATATGCTGTCATCACCTGAGTTTTTGATCTTAGCCATTCTGACTAGTGTGAGGTGGTATCTCAGGGTAGTTTTGTTTGTTTGTTTGTTTGTGGTTTTTTGTTTTTTTTATTTGCATTTGCCTGATGACTAAGGATGTTAACATTTCTTTAGGTGCTTTTAAGACATTCAGTATTCCTCAGTTGAGAATTCTTTGTTTAGCACTGTACCCCATTTTTAATAGGATTATTTGATTCTCTGGAGACTACCTCTTGAGTTCTTTGTATATATTAGATATTGGCCCACTATTGGATGTAGGATCAGTAAGGACAATTTCCCAATATGTTGGTTGCCATTTTGTCCTATTGACAGTGTCCTTTGCCTTACAGAAGCTTTGCAATTTTAAGCAGTCCCATTTGTCAATTCATGAACTTAGAGCATAAACCATTGATATTCTGTTCAGGAAATTTTCCCCAATGCCCATGTGTTCGAAACTCTTACCCACTTTCTCTTATATTAGTTTCTGTGTATCTGGTTATATGTGGAGGTCTTTGATCCACTTGGACTTGAACTTTGTACAAGGAGTAAATTTGCATTCTTCTACATGCTGACCTCCAGTTGAACCAGTTAAAAATGCTATCTTTTTTCCGTTGGATAGATTTAGCTCCTTTGTCAAAGATCAAGTGACCATGGGTGTGTGGGTTCATTTCTGGGTCTTCAATTCTATTCCATTGATCTACCTGCCTGTCTCTATACCAATACCATGCAGTTTTTTTTTTTTTAAATCAAGGTTGCTCTGTAGCACAGCTTTAGGTCAGGGAAGGTGATTCACCCAGAATTTCTTTTATTATTGAGAACATTTTTTGCTATCCTGGGATTTTTGTTATTCCAAATGAATTTGCAAATTGGTTTTTCTCATTCTATGAAGAATTGAGTTGGAATTTAGATAAAGATTTCGTTGAATCTGTATATTGCATCCAGCAAGATGGCCATTTTTACTATATTAATCCTGCCAATCCATAAGCATGGGAGATCTTTCCATCTTCAATTTCTTTCTTCAGAGATTTTTCACTTGCTAGGTTAGAGGCACACCAAGGTATTTTATATTACTGTGGTTATTGTGAAGGGTCATTTCCCTAATTTCTTTCTCAGTCTGTTTATTCTTTGAGTAGAGGAAGGTTACTGATTTGTTTGAGTTAATTTTATATGAGCCACTTTGCTGAAGTTGTTTATCACCCATAGGAGTTTTCCAGTGGAATTTGGGGGCCCACTTACGTGTACTGTCATATCATCTGCAAATAGTGATATTTTGACTTCTTCCTTTCCAAATTGTATCCATTTGACCTCTATTTGTTGTCTAATTGCTCTAGTTAGGACTTCAAGTACTATATCGAATGGTTAGGGACAGAGTGGGCATCCTTGTCTGGTCCCTGATTTTAGTGGGATTTCTTCAAGATTCTGTACATTTAGTTTGATGTTGGCTACTGACTTGCTGTATATTGCTTTTACTATGTTTAGGTATGGGCCTTGAATTCTTGTTCTTTCTAAGACTTTTATCATGAAGAGGTGTTAAATTTGTCAAATACTTTCTCTGCATCTAATGAAATGATCAAGTTTTTTCATTCCCCCTTGAGTTTGTTTATATAATGGATAACATTGATGTATTTCAATATATTTAACAAACCTTGCATCTCTGGGATGAAGCCTACTTGATTGTGGTGAATGATCATTTTGATGCATTCTTGAATTTGGTTTGCAAGAATCTTATTGAGTATTTTTACATCATTGAGCATCGATATTCATGAGGGAAATTGGTCTGAAGTTCTCTTTCTTTGCAGAGTCTTTGTGTGGTTTAGGTATCAGAGTAAGTGTGGCTTCATAGAACGAATTGAGTAATATTCCTTCTGTTTCTATTTTGCATTAGGTCTTCTTTGAAAGTCTGATAGAATTCTGCACTAAATCCATCTGGTCCTGGGCTTCTTGTTGTTGTTGTTGTTGTTGTTGTTGTTGTTGTTGTTGTTGTTGTTGGGAGACTTTTAATAACTGCTTCTATTTCTTTAGAGGTCATGGGACAGTCTAGATGGTTTATCTGATACTGCTTTAACTGTGGTACCTGGTATATGTTTTTAAAATTGTCCATTTCATCCAGATTTTCCAGTTTTGTTGAGTATAGGTGTTTGTAGTATGATCTGATAATTTTTGAATTTCCTCAGTTTCTGTTGTTATGTCTCCCTTTTCATTTCTGATTTTGTTACCTTGGATAGTGTCTATGCCCTCTGGATAGCCTGTCTAAGGTTTTATCTACCTTGTTGATTTTAGCAAAGAACCTGCTCATGGTTTTGTTGTTTTTTTGAATAGTTCTTTTTGTTTCTACTTGGTTGATTTCGGCTCTGACTTTGATTATTTCCTGCCATCTACTCCTCTTGGGTGTATTTACTTCTTTTGGTTCTAGAGATTTCAGGAATACTGTCATTCTCCTAGTGTATACGCTCTCCAGTTTCTTTTTGGAGGCACTCAGAGCTATGAGTTTTCTTCTTAGCACTGCTTTTAGTGTATCCCATACATTTGGGTATGTTGTGCCTTCATTTTCATTATATTCTAAAACATCTTTAATTTTTTTCTTTATTTCTTCCTTGACCAAGTTGTCATTGAGGTGAGCATTGTTCAGCTTCCATGTATGTGTTGGTTTTCTGTTGTTTTTGTTGTTATTGAGGACCAGCCTTAGTCCCTTGTTATCTGATAGGAGGTACGGGATTGTTTCAATCTCCTTGTATCTATTGAGTCCTGTTTTTTGAGCAATTATAAGGTCAATTTTGGAAAAGGTATCATCAGGTGCTGAGAAGAAGGTATATTCTTTTGTTTTAGGATGAAATGTTCTATAGATATCTATTAAATCCATTTGGTTCATAATTTCTGTTAGTTTCACTGTGTCTCTGTTAAGTTTCTTGTTCCATAATCTGTTCATTGGTGAGAGTGTGATGTTGAAGTCTCCTCTATTATTGTGTGAGGTGCAATGTGTACTTTCAGGTTTAATGAGGTTTCTTTTATGAATGTGGGTGCTCTTGCATTTGGAGCATAGATATTCAGCATAGAGTTTATCTTGGTAGATTTTTCCTTTAATGAGTATGAAGTGTTCTTCCTAATTTTTTTTTGATAACTTTTGGTTGAAAGTCAAGTTTATTTGGTATTTAGATGGGTACTCCATTTGCTCAGAAAAATTTTTCCCAGCCTTTTACTCTGAGGTAGTGTCGGTCTTTGTCACTGAGGTTTCTTTCCTGCATGCAGCAAAATGCTGGGTCCTGCTTACATATCCAGTCTGTTAGTTTATGTCTTTTATTGGGGAATTAAGTTAATGCCTAAGAGGTATTAAGCAATAGTGGTCGTTACCTGTTATTTTTGTTGATAGAGGTGAAATTATGTTTGTTTGGCTAACTTCTTTTGGTTTTGTTGCAAGAAGATTGTTTTTTCTAGGATGTTGTTTACCTCCTTGTGTTGGAGTTTTCCATCTATTATCCTTTGTAGGGCTGGATTTGTGGAAAGATAATGTATAAATTTGGTTTGGTCATAGAATATCTTGGTTTTGCCATCTATGGTAATTAAGAGTTTTGCTTGGTATTGTAGCCTGGGCTGGCATTTGTGTTCTCTTAAGGTCTGTATGACATCTGTCCAGGATCTTCTAGCTTTCATATAGTCTTTGTTGAGAAGTCTCATATAATTCTGATAGGTCTGTCTTTATATGTTACTTGACCTTTTACCCATACTATTTTTAATATTCTTTCTTTGTCTTATGTATTTGGTGTTTTGACTATTATGTGATGGGAGAAATTTCTTTTCTGGTCCAATCTGTTTGGAGTTTTCTAGGTTTCTTGTGCATTCTGATGATGCCAAGTACTCTTGGTTTCTGTTGTTTAAGTTCTTGTGCTTGCCTCTCACCATCTGGTTATCTCTGATGTTAGTTGGGCTTGTTCTCTCTGACTGGAGTTTGTCCCTAATGTGGGCCTCTGAGCCAGTTCTTAGGAGTGAGAGGGCTCCTGGGAGACCAACTCTCTCAGAGCAGGTTTTGGGTCCTGAGAGCTGTGGGATAACTCCAGCTCTGGGTGCAGATGGAGACCAGAAGGGTCCTGTCCTAGGCCACCCTGTGGCTTCTGAGCCCTGTGTGCTCATGGTTTGTCTCTCCTTGGAAGGTCAGTGGAGAGAAAGTGCTGGCACATACTTTTAATGCCAGCTTTTAGGGGGCAAAATTAAGAGGCCAACTCGGACCATTTGGAGAGAGAGAGAGAGCAAGAGAGAGAGAGAGAGAAAGTAAAACTGAATGCAAGTTACTAAATATGTCTAGAAATTCTATGATCATATGGGAACATACATATACATTATTATTGGGCAAATATAACACAATTTAAGCATATGTATTAATAATTGGGTTTTGATTTAGTTACTGCATGGTATATAATATATAAAGAAAATAAACCATTAATATATAAAAGCTTTTAGTAGCTTTCTGGAACATAAATAATATTAGAGAATTAATAAAACACCAAAGAAATTTCAACAAGACAGATTAGATATTTAAATCTCTTGAAACATTTAGGAATTTTTAATGCTAATAATAGTTAACTACCATGTCATGAATTATTTCTTAGCAATAAGTTCTGAGAGACAGTGAAAGCTCTAGTCGTTCTTCGTAAAATAATAATTCTTTATTAACTTATTTTCAAAAGTATGTGGATGAGTGCAGTCTTTGTCTCTTACCAAGGAATATTTTCTTTGCAACAGAAAGGGACCACTACAGAAAATCACAACCAATTAGAATGCAGCCTTGTAGACCCCCATTCCATTGGCTACACCTGCAATAAACTCCAGCACCTCTTCCCCAGGAAACAGTTTTTAAGAGGGGGCAAAAAAATTGTTAGAGAATCAGAGAATTTGCTGTGGGATTGTTTCTCTTAGTAATACAAAGGAACACAATGACTCAACAATATTACTGCCCAAACTTGAGCTAAACAAATGGTAACACCAATGTGTATGGCAGCTGGATGAGGAGTAACCATTGTGTACAAAGAACTATAGGCAACTGAAGAAGGCTGGTAGCAGGAGAACACATCAGGTAGAGCACATCAACTTTTTGTCCAATGTCAAATGGGCAGCTCTGAAATATTTATACTGTTGGGAATTTGTTCTAATGCTTTGTCTTATTTCAGCTCCCAAAAGCTGCACTTTCAGAACTGAGGATCTCTGCTCTCAGTTGGCTTTAATTGATAATAAATTATTGTCTTGCAGCCATTGGCTAAGCAGGGAGAAAGGGTGGGACTTTTACATTGTGCAGTCAAGGGACCAAGAAAGGGGTTGAGGGGGAGAATTAACATAAGGGAGAGGGATCAGATTTAAGAGCTACAGAAGAAAAATCACCCAAAATGTAGGTGGAAAGGGTAAGTGGCACTATTGGGGGTGAGGGACTGCCCAGAACATAAAAGGGCAGCAAAGACAAAACATAGATTTAGAAGGTATTAAGCCAGAAATATGGTAGGAAAATGTATGCTAGCAGGGGGAGAATTAGAAATGCCCAGCCATTGAGTTAGCCAAGGCATATCAAAATTAGACGGGGTGTGTGTGTGTGTGTGTGTGTGTGTGTGTGTGTGTGTGTGTGTGTGTATCTTTTATTTGTGAATCTAAAGAGCTCTTGGGCGGGTACAGCTGCTGGGAGCGAATGCAGCTTAACTAATTCACCACAACACATTCTAGTAACACTATATAAACCGAATAGGCTATAACATATGTATACACACACACACACACACACACACACACACACACAGATTCAATAACAGTGAAAAAAGAATCAATGAATTTGAAACACTGTGGAAATGTGGAGAGGTTGGAGGGAGAAAGGAGATGAAAGAAATGTTGTAAATATAGTCTCAAAAACAATTGAAAAAAGGATATTAAATGTAAATCTAAAAATGTGGACTGTCCATCTTTGACAACCATAGTAAATTTTTCTGTTGTTACTCAGGGATGAACAGAGTAAATACCATCTGTCAATGTTTACTTCCTGTTGCTATGATAAAACACTATCCAAAATCAACTCAGGAAGAAAGGGGTTTATTTCAGCTCAAACTTCCATAACACAGTACATAAATGAGAAAAGTTGGGCAAGGCGTCAAGGTAGGAATCTAAAAGCAGGAACTGAAGCAGAAAACATGGAGTCATGATGCTCATTGGCTTGCTTCCCCTGACTTGCTCAGATGCCTTTCTTACTTAGCACAGACCTCAGTGACTAGGCTTGGCACTCCCCACAGTGGGCTGGTCCCTACTACATTAATTAACCGTCAAGAAAATGACCCCCACAAACTTACCACAGGGCTATTCAATGGAAACTGTTCCTCAACTGACATTTCTTCCCAGGTATGTCAAGTCCACAGCCAGGATTAACTATCCCACCACATTAGCACAAGAGTAAAAGAGACTATAAAGTTCTTTGTGATTGTGTTAAGTAGTAAAATTTTGCCTCTGGAAGGTAATACTAATAGATAGCAATAGATAATATAGCCCATTGTTAAACTTCCAACATACAGTGAAGAATTTCTATAAGAGCACTACTTTCATTTATTGAAGCAACCAACAGTAGTATTTGTGCTACAATAGTACCAATGTTCTTTTTCATACTTTGGTTAAACTTGAGTTTCAAATGATTTCACTATTTAGTAGATGCAGTCTTGCTTATTTTCTCTCTTTAATTAGTATAGTACAGCTAAATGATATTATACTAATATCAGTATATATTAAACTCATTATTTAAAATATTTGTACTAGTAGAATTTTCTTAAAGCTTTACATTATGGCTGAGAATATAGCTTGGTAGAGGAGGAGGAGGAATTAGTGGTGGTGGAGGTGATGGTAGTGAAGAAGGAGGAAATGGAGGGGGTAGAGGGAGAGGAGGAGGAAAGAGAGACAACAGGAGGAGGAAAGAAGATGACAAGAGAAAATTCCATGCAGATCTCTATAGTTATTTATACTCACTGGTATTATTATCATTGTTAGGCAAAGTGAAAGACTCTCATATGCAAACAAATTTATCATTCTATTCAATATTAATAAATATAAACACCACTAAATACTAACAGGATTGTATCCCTGTGTGCACTGTGTTTCTTCTACTGTGATAAATACCATGACCAAAATCAACTTGGGAAGGAAAAGTTTATCTTATCTTACTTTTTCAGAAAACTGTCTGTCACTAAGGGAAGTCAGAGTACAAACTGTAGTGGGGCAGGAGCCTGGAGACTGGATCTTAAACAGGGAGAGTGGAGGGGTGCTACTTACCGGATAACTCTTCATGGCTTGCTCAGCCTGCATTTTTATTGCATCCAGAATCATCAAACTAGGGCACTAACCACAGTGATCTGGGTTCTCCCACATCAATCATAAATCTGAAAGACAAACAAAAAGTCAAATAAGTAAACAAGTAAACAAACCTCAAGTCCATATTCTTTCTTACCTATCTATCATATGCTAAATGTGTTGAAGGACCTGATAAACTGTTTTAATAGGACTGTTAGCACAGCTTAGACCTGGCATAAAATTTTATACATATATTAATCGTATAAATGAAAGGATGTAATAAGTATCACTATAGACAATGCCAAGAGAGCTGACCTGAAAAATTAACTGCGGTCTCCAAATAGGGGAAGAGAAGTAATTAAATTCTAGCCGTAGACCTGGAAAGCAAAATCATGAAGCCAGTCAAGTTGGGGCATGCCGGTTATCCCAATACTCAAGAGACTGACAAAGGACAATTGGTATCATTTCCAAGACAACATGATCTGCATAATCTGCATAAGATCCTGTCTCAAGAAAAAACAATCATCTACCACAAAAAAATTTAAAACCAAAACTGTGAAATATACTTTTCAAAATTAATTTCAAAATTCATTTACCTATAGAACTCTACAAGAATAATTGCTCAGAATACTGTACAATGAAATCAGATATTAATCACATATCTGGGAGAAACGTGAATTATTTCAGTAGTATTTCCTGAAAATATAAAGATTTTTTTTTACATTATTTCTGACTCATAGCTTGTTGATTTTTCTTTTGCTGATCATGAATAGAGTTGGATTACGTTTTTCACACTCTGGAGTTTTCAGACAAGTTCTTGTAAAACTCAATTGATTTTTTTTTTTTCATGCTTCAGTGTCAGATGTACCATAATAGGCTTTTGCTTTTTTTTTTTTTTTTTTTTTTGCCAACTAGTGACAAACTCTACTCATACAAAAGTATGTCTTTGTTTTCCAAGATTTCTACTGGTGCATTCATTGTGGGACCACACAGATCCCCATAATTTATATCCTTTGCCTCTCTAGGCAATCTATGGGTTACTCTCCTAGCCTAATCTCTTGACATCCCCTTGTGAACAGTAGGAGACTTAAATAGAAACAACCAAAGTCTTTGCACACCAAACCACCAGAAACCAAGCCAATGGAAGCTACAAAATCCAAATCGCTGAAAACTAAATACATCTTCAAATGCATGCTGAGCTCACATTCTCTGTAATCACGAACAGCAGAAATCGCTTTATGTTCTATTTCCAACATAGCAACGGCTTGCCTTGTGCTTCTTGGATTAGATTATTGACTAAGCTATGATCTGACTTTACGCTGAAGGCCAGAGCTCCGCTGAGGGTAAAAATGGCCCCTTTGCTGTTTTTCTTCACACCAGTTGCCTGCCCCCTGTCTTGGGGCTATGCTGCCCGTGCTTCCCTTGTTCATGCTTACCTGACCGTACTGCCTTCATCAGTTTCTTTTGGCTCTGTAAATCTGAATTTATGTCGAGTCTTCATCGGCTTGTGCCTATTCTCTGTCTTGTTCTTTGCCTGGTTTCTAAATTCAGGGCTTTTTTGAATTGTTTTGTTTTTAAGTTTTTTTTTTTTGTCTTAACTTACGTTTTTTTAATTTAAATTACTGTTTTTACCACCCACTCTTCTCCTAATCTCTGCACCTCTACTGGTCTTCTGTTCACCCTCTACTACCTTTTAACATTATGTAGCTTACTTACACATCTTTTCTGTCCATTATATACCTACAAATTTTTTTAAGCCTCCAAAAAGATATACATTCTTTAATCTCTGTTCTTACCATATGTTTGCTTCTATCTATAAACATCTCAGTTATCAATATACACCAAAACAGGCCCTATATTATTTTAGATATTCAATAAAGACTGGTTGCATGAAGGGCTTTTAGCACTGACTGAAAGTGTAATTGAGAGTCTAAGGAGCCTTATTATACCCAATATTATTACACTTGAATTTTGATGCCAGCTTCTACCATCATATCCACATTGAGAGCTTTTCCACCCTCTAGCTAATCCCTTTAGAAAATAAACTAATGTCAATGTCGTTAAGGCTGTACACTACTATTTACCATCCATGTAAACTTAATGGTGCATAGTGTATCCTTCTCAGATCAACTGTGAGGACCTGTCCAGCATTCACATTTACTTGCCTAATAGTGTTTAAACCCTTTTGTAGCTCACTCCCCCTGATTTTTTTTTTTCTGAGTCTCTGGTCCACTTTAGCAGAACTGTATTTGCAGTAAAGTAAATTCTTTGTCTCCCAGCCCATTGTCAATTAATGATGCCTCATTAAACAAATCGCTTGGAGCAGTGATGAGGATCTCATGGACAGAGAGGCCAGCGTGATCGATGGTCTTCCCACCTATGGTTCTTGAGTGAGCAGCCAAAGGTTAGCCAAGTACTTGGGATCCTCCAACAATGTCAGCAAAAATTAGCAAGAAGGTGGTCAACTTGTCAATAGAGCACAGACAATTAGTTAATGATCAGTGAGTCTGCAGTTGGGGAACTGATAACAAAACGAACCATCCTGGGTACATTTGCACACCTTTTAGGAAAAAAAAATAGCATGGCAAAAAGCAGCTCATGACAAAGATGAGCTCTGAAACCACATTAAACAGGAGAACTTAATAGTGGGTGGAAATTTGCCCAGCATTCAGTGGGGTCATGGGTATATAAGAATAATAAAGCAGCAATTAAATACTTACATGTGCTAATTATCATCCAAAGCACTATAGATTCTTTACCATCATGTAATACCTCTGAGTTTGGACTCATTTTTCTGTTGACTTATTTATCCCTCAACTTTGTGGTATCTGGAAAAAAAAAACTCATTCAGAGAAAAACTTTGGTCTGCCTTCTCCCTACACATGAAATTCTGGCTTTAAATTTGAGTTTCACACTGAAAAAGGTGCTTAAACGGTGCCACACTGTGGTAAGCATGATGAAATTAAGTATCCCAAGCATACCTTGGACTGGGGGTGGGAGGATATTTTAATACTTGAAGAACAGTGTTTTGGGTCCTTGGAATGCATTGGTTCTTGTGTGTCCTCCTGCTGATAGCCTAGCATTTGGAAAAAGACATGGATAACAATAAGAGTGACAGGACTCTAGCCATCTGAAGTATTAGAAATGAGTAGCTTTGATTTATCCTGCTTTACTTAGAATTCTGCTGTATCCTATGCCTAACAGGGTACCTGTAGTCCTGAAAGGCAAGAGTATGTGAGGTAATTGTCTCGATAGCTCACAAATCATTGAACTTTCTGATATTGCTTAAATGGCAGTCATAGGGAATCTACACCCTCAGTGGCCCTTATGACAGCAAGAGGTCTTGAGTGTGAAAATGTGTCACATTAATCGCAGAAGCCATAACACTTTGTGTCACCTTGGACAAAACACTTCCGTCTTATGCCAGCATTTAGGCAAACTGTCAGGAAATACAAAGCATGAAGTCACAGGAGCAAAAACTTCAGAAAGACACAAAGAAAGTGCCATCTGACATCAAACACTCTTTTATAACTTGACAGTGAAGAGGTCACAGATAGACTTTGGGGGGATGGGGGAAGCCATCTTACAGTCAGACCTCCTCATGCCAAACTTGATCCAGCCAAAGACAAAATCAATTGTTGAATCATACGTCCTTCAGAGATGAAATAAATGTACATATTTTGGCTAAATAGTAGGAGTTTGTGTGCTTGCATAAAATAAATGCGATAACTCAAGGAGTTGAAAACCTGTTACTTTCACAATATTATAGATAGATAGACAGATAGATAGATAGGTAGATAGATAGATGGATGGATATGGAGATAGATAGATGGATGGATAGATAGATAGATAGATAGAACAATTTATTTTATGCCAGAAAATTGTTCTAACTCACATACTCAAATCCAAAAAAAAATGTTTTCATCAAATGCATTTTTACATCCAAATGGGTTCATTTACGTACAATTTAATTTATTATGAAGCCAACCTCTTCCATGTGAAATTAGACAACTGACTTAGTTTTCAGCCATTACCTGAATTCTTTGAATACATACACATTTCAGTCTTTTATTTGGTAGAAATATATTAAGAACTTTATGCATAAAATGATGTATCATAATGTTGAATTTTTCATGTGTTATATTATAATGGTCAACAAGATCATTTCAGATTTGAGATTTCCAACATAAGGACACTAAAACCATAATTCTATTTAATTTTGCATATTAAGTCACTGGAACCAGTCAATCCTTTGTTAGATAAGTAATCTAACAAAGAGTAATTTAGAACAAAGAGTAATTTAGTTCTACAGAGATACAACCAAACTCTTAAATAAACCTTTGGACTAATTATATTAAAATTCTTGAATACATTCAAGTGGTATAGGAGGGAAATACATTAAAGTCTGAGACTGAATATTACCTGCCTTATGAACTCTATATTTTGTACATTTAAAAAAAATAGAATCCATTAAAAACATTTATAAAGCTGGAAAGATGGCTTGGTGGTTATATTCAGCATGAGGACCTAAGTTTAGATCCCCAGAACATACTTAAATTTATGCATGATGGTTTACATCTAAAATTCCAGTGTTTTTACTTGTAGATTAGAAGTGGAGACTCCCTAGAAATGCACATAGCACAGAACAGGTAGCTTGGTGAGAGTGGTAGTAAATAATGAAGATAATCTGATAGGCAGGCAGACAGACAAAGAAGGGAGGAGAAAGACTGCCTTCTCAAGTAAGGTAGGAGGCAATGACAGCTTAGGGTGTCCTCTGACGGCTGCTACATGCACATGGTAGCACTCTTGTGTCCACACTCATATATATAAATACACACACAAAAAAAAGTTTAGAAATCAAGTGTTTTTTATACATACTACCTCCTACATATACCTATATTTTCACCATTTTTTAAGTTATAGTAGGTTACTCTAGAAACATAGAAGCTATAGAAGTCATACATGCATAGGTGTACACATGTACACACACACACACTCTAAACATAGTCTTCAAATATTCAGAGATGCCCCTCAGACTCTTGTGGCTTGGAACCCATTCTGTGGAGAACAGAAAAACAAGCTCGACTAGCTTAGTTAAAGCTTTCTGGTACCTAGAGAGTATCTTGCTATCCCTCAGGTGAGATGTTCATCCCTCTTTCTCATCATGATTTATTCCAAAGTTTATAATCACAGCTAAACTGCCAGCTCTAAATCAAAGAACAGTTTTTAAATGTAATGCAGCGCTGTGAGGACTCCTAAATCTCTCCCTAAAGCATACTTGAACTTTCCAGTGCTCCGTTGGGAATGCTCAGAAGACGCAGCACCACGGCTTGTAAGCCGCTTAAGTGAAAACATTATGATTTCAGTTAATTGGCCCATTAAAATACAGCTTTAAATAAAATTTGAACTATCCTTTGAAGAAGTTCATCCGTGACACCTATAACTGAATTCTTATCACCTTATATCTGACAGATGATAGAAATGTGTTTAAAAAAAAAAAAAAAAACAAATGGGGCGATGAAGAAGCCGAAGATGCCACCGTCACCTGTCGAGTTCCTCACAAACCTTTGCCCTCTGCCCTCCTTCAGTGACGAGCTTTCTGTTCCATCCACTTGGACAGAATTTAAGCTGGCAAGATTTGTGAGATCTCAAGGGAAGGAGTCAGGCATCCACAGACTTCTGCTCTTTCCTTTCAGCACTGCGTTCCCTTTGAAACGTAGGAAGCTGACACTCCAGGGTTGAAAAGCAAAGGTGCTGGTAACTCTTTCTACATCGCGAGTAATTGGATACTTGCGTGTCAAAGCACCAGCTCTCATAATGCCAGGTATCTGAACATCAGTGGAAAAACACGTGGGTCAGAAGATAACCTACGCGTTCTGTGCTGCTTGATAGTTTTATCTTCTGAAGACTCATTTTGGAATTCATGGCGTTCTCTTGCAACCAAATGATACCTCAGACGCATATTATAGTATGCTAATAATGTAGAGTAATGCAGTCAGGACCACTGGGATGGCAGAGGCTCATCTTTGAAGACCTAACAATGTGAGGGCCTCAAACAAATCTTGGTAAATCCATATACTATAAAAGAAGGTTCCTGAATCAAAGATCTGAGTCCAGAAAAGTTTTTTTTTTTTTTTGAAGCAAAAAGAAGACAGAGGCAGTGATCAGACAGATACAAGTTGGTCACTTTGATGGAATCAGATGACAATTTGTTCATGTAAGTCTCATACTATAAGAAAAAATATTCAAAGTTTATTCCTCAAAGCATAATAAAGGGTTATACTTAGTTTTTATGTAGGATGGAGAACTTTTTATTAATATGCTGTATATTTTGGCTATGGTGTAATGTTGTTCTGAATTAAGACATCACTGAAGAGACGAAGGCATTCTACGTTAAGAAGTTTTACTTTTATTCCTGCCTTAGATAATATATGTGCTATGAAGCATTGTAGATCCTCAACATTGGAAAACGATCCTGTATGCTTTCAAAATGGCCAACTTCCAATGGAATCTGTAGTAGTATGAACTTATCAAGCACCTTTCTTCAGCCAGTGAACTTGGTCAAAGTTTAGCTTTCTCACGTTTGAATTTTGTATATTTAGAATAGATATTTTCCATTTCGTGGTGTGGTACAAGCATGTATTATATATGTTTTGGTGTTAATTCTAAAGACTATCTAGAGCAATAGTGAAACGCTCAACACGCACTGATATGTCTCTTCAGCCGTTATTCTTTGATTTGACGGCAAGTGAGCTGGATGGAAAGCTATTTAACTCCTCTGAAAGAGGAATTAACCCCGAGATTCTATGTAAACCTTTGATTATCAGTATATGTCCCAGCAGAATTCTGACTGGCACAGTTTTATTTCAGAAGAAAGATGGGAGGGACAGGACAGCACTCCTCCACATCGAATCCACTCGTTAGCATCCACACTTAGTATTGCAGCTGTATCTCCTCAGGCGAGACTGAACTCAGAAGGTGCTCCGACTGCTAGCTTTGTACAGTAGGTTGAGTGAATCGGGCTGTCCAGACACTGAGTTAACACTGCTTCTGGACAAGCAAGAATGGATGTTTCTGAAAGGAGTGGGAAGTGAATCACCAAGCTAAAGGAAGCAAATATCCCTTTTCAATGCGAATGAGCATTACATCATCCTCGAGAACCTGAATAGGACGAAATGTTGGAGAAAGAAAGAAATGTCTTTTGCTGTCTGGCTGCATGCCTGGGTTGCCTATGCTCTCCTTCCCTCAGGGAGGACTTTCATCACTGCTTCACTAGTTCTCAACCTTCAGACTTGGACTAGAATTTATACTGCTTACTACTCTTCTACTCCTGTCTATGAGATTATATCATTAGATTCCTTGGGGCTTCTGACTGTAGATAGCAATCAAAGCTTTTCTCTCTTCTCATAATTGTGTGAAGTGATTCCATTCAGTGTTTCCCCCTCCCTTCTCCCCATCCTTCTTACCTTCTTCTCTATCTCCCCTTTCCTCCCCTCCCCTTACCTTCTCTCCTCTCCTCCCTTTCCATCCCCATCTCTCCCCTCCCCTCTCCTCTTCTCTGTTGTATGCTGTAGGGTGTGTGTGTGGGGTGTGTGTCTGTGTGTGTGTGTGTGTGTGTGTGTGTGTAAGTGTGTGTGTGTGTGTGTGTGTGAATATGTGTGTTGAATACCAAGTTTTGTATCTACATGAACTCTCATGAAGACTTAAAAAAGCAGATCAGCTTTCTTACTCTTGCTCTTTGCTCTCTTCTCTTCCCTCCTCGTCCCCCTGTCCTTTCTCTCCCCACCCCCAACCCTTTCCCTCTACCTGCTCATAGCCAGCATTTACTTCTCCCCTCTTCTATTCGTCTTCTCTCATTAAACCTTTCCAAGTTTGAAAAATAACAGATCAATTTAAAAAAGCAAAAACATTAATTCTGATGAGTTTATATTATTTTAAACTTTTCCCAGAAATTAATATCTAATAATTTCTGGTTTTAATTATTTATCTTATTTTTCAAGCTCACAGTATATTCCTATCATATTCTTTTGGTCCTTCCAGACCCCTATGTACTTTGTCCTGTGATCAAATTCAGCCTCTGTTTCATTGACTGTGGCTACATTCTTATATGCTCAGCATCCTGTCTCGTGGTGACTCTTTTAAGAACTGCAGATGCTGTGTCACATGGCACAAGATCCAGCACATTGCTCATGGCCACCTGTATCTTGTACCTTACTGTGAGCCAGTTCTATTTTGGCAGTCACCTGGGTTGGAAAGTGCGGTGTTTTAGATATGAAACGTACATGAAAGGCTATTGAATTTAAATGCCTGGTCTCTAGTTGAGGCTGCTGTTTGGGGAGGCTATGGAACTGTAAGTTAGTCGAGCTCTGCAAGAGGAAGGACATCAACAGAGTTGAGCTTTGAGAGTTCGTACACTCACTCCACTTCTGGTTTCCTGTCTACTTACTTTGCGCTGTTGAAGATGTGCACTCTTTGCTTCCAACTCTGGCTACGTGAGCTATGCCTCCCCCACCATTATCCATTCTCCTTCTTAATAAAGATCCAAAATAAACTGTTTCCTTCCTAAGTCTCATTGTGCTCGACTGTACGTCTGCTATACTCCTTTCTCTCAGCAAAGTATGTTCAGCCCAGAGGTCCAGAATGAGAGAGCATTAATATAACTGTGGATAGAACCAAGGATAAATAAACTCTAAAACGAGAGCCATACTTGGGCTGGGACTTGCTTTTACCTGGTGTATGAGCTAAAATGCTCTTATAGTCTGAAGGAATATCATCTGTTTTAAAAAATATTTAACAAAGATTTTATATAGCTTCTGACTATGACATCAATATTTACTTATTTAGTTGATAAAATAAGAACCCTTGGATAATTAAAATAACATAAAAAACAGGTGCCTTTTTAGTCTTGACTGGATAAAAAGGGGCTTATGACAGTTGACTCTCAAGCATAGAAGAAATAAGTGATTTTGGCAATTGCTAACTGTATGGTGGGCACTTCAAGATGGGTGTTACTTTGCTTGGTAGGAAAGAATAGTTGAAGTTTATACAATTATACACTTAAATTGATGGTAATCTCTTCTCCTTTGCTCGTATGTAATACAAAATCTGTCCTTGGATTTGGCTTGGATTGATCTTATTTAGTTCTTATTTGTGCATTCCCAGCTAATGAATTCTTGTGTCAATGACACCATTAAATAAGGCAAATACTATTTGGTCGCATAGTTCCCATACCTCTGGGGCATCTCTCAGCACCCATCACACTGTTGCTGAGCCTTAGAACGAGAGTGTAAATTTAGAGCTGAACACTCTCCATTATTCTCTTCTTCTCTGCGAGTTGACCAGTTGTGAGAGTCTATATATAATTGTCATCTGTTATGAGAAGTATCTCTGAGGAGGGTTACAGATGCACTAATCTATGAGTATAAAGATAGGAGCTCAGAAGAGAGTTTATTACTTTTTTCATTCACCAGAATAACATCAGATTCTCTTCTTCAGCCAATGACCTAGGCACATTTTTATCCCAGTTAATTCCAGGAATGAGATTGTCTGTTGGAGTGCATGAGTCCAGTCAGAAAGTGGTTAGTTACCTCAACAACATTCACGCCACTGCTGCAGCCATAGATGAATTTGTATAACGTCAGTCATTATTGTAGCTCACAGAGTTCACAACCAGATGAGACTTGATTGCTTTTGTTTCCCTGTAGCCTGTGATAGAATCTTCCAGCATTGTGAATGCTATCCAGAAAGAATAAGGCCTCAATGTCAGTATCAGTGTGATTTCTCCATGTTCTAAAATTCAAGTATGCAATGTCTTCAGCACTAGAGTGCTATTATCAAAGTGCTTAAAATTAAACCTAATAGCCATAGGCCAAATTGAAAGACCTAGTTAGATAATTTCTGATTAACCTGAAAAGTATTACCACTAATTAACTGCTTTGCATCTATAAACCCTAAAATTTCCAAAAGACCAGTGTGTGTGTGTGTGTGTGTGTGTGTGTGTAGGAGGGACCACCACATCAGAACCAATATCCGTTAATCCCTGGAAATACTTTTCCCTGCGCACAATCAATCTGTTCAGTAGCTATTTGTCCCTTATGAGACCATAAGAAACAATATTATCAAAAATTGCTGATAGGGCCCAAGGTTCCTTCCTCTTTAGGTTAGATTGCTGATCCACTTGAAGTAATTGAGGAACTATGGTCCTCTTAATATGGCGATTTGAGTTGTCAACAAACCTAAGACTTTACTCTGTATGCCAATAAGGAATACTGTTGAAGACCTCCATTCACTTCTGTTCTACACATGCCATGGCAATTTAGTGAAAACCAATGGTTTCTGAGGGTAAAATACTCTGATGTCTGTTTTCACTAGGTTGCATGTTGCAGTACTACCTTGTTGTTTTTGTTTCACAGTTCCTTTGTGACCTCTGTCACTCAAATAGCCTACCTTTAAGTGCTTACTTCTACAGCAGTATTTTCTACTCCTAACTTTGGTCTCAGAGAATCAGTCACATCAGAAATCTCCAACAGCGTGGATGCTATCTGAAGGAATTCAGAAATTGGCACATATTATAAATCCCAGATTTTTCCATTGTATCATATCATCTTATACAAGAATGGGGAATTCTTATGCAAATATAAATCAAAGTAGCTCTCTCAGTCTATACCTGCAGGAATCTTTCTATTTGGTACAAAAAAGGAGGTTCTGAACTTGTAGTATTACTCAATCTAGGTCTCTATCAAAACACCATTAAGTCAGTCTATCCTGTTTCTTCATTCCTCCTCAGCCTCAAACAGTACCTCATGGAATCTCGGATCTCTAATGTATATTTTTCCCATTCTACTAATCCATTGCGTCTACATTTAACATGGTACATTGAAGATAGATAAGGTAGCCCAGCTAGAATGCATTGCCACATATAGGCAACAGTTTTTGGAAGAGCCTCTCTTCCAATTGCTCTGGACCCCCATGAAGACCAAGCTGCACATCTGCTACATATGACCAGGGAGGCCTAGGTCCAGCCCCTGTATAGTTTTTAGTTGGTAGTTCAGATTCTGAGAGTTTCCCAAGGGTACAGTTTAGTTGACTCTGTTGGAGTTCCTATCCCCTTCAGCCACAATCCTTCCTCCTATTCTTCCATTAGAGTCCCCAAGCTCCATTTACGGTCTTGCTGTGGGTGTCTATATCTGTCTGAGTCAGTTGGTGGGTGGAGCCTCTCCTATCTGCATGCATAACATAGTGTTAGGGATTGGTGCTTGTTGATGGGATGGGTCTCAAGCTAGGCTGGTTATTGGTTGGCCATTCCCTCAGTCTCTGCTTCATCCCCCCCTTGCCTGCATTTTTTGTAGACAGGGAAAATTTTCGGTTGAAAGTTTTGTGGGTAGGTTGGTGTGTCTATTGCTCCACTGGGGTTCCAGCCTGGCCACAGGAGGTGGACTCTTCAGCTTCCTTTGGATGCCACCTTTTAAGCCTCAGCATGGAGAGGGGTTCTGAGAGAAGGGGTGTGTGGGAGTGGCAAAAAGAACAACTGAAGTCAAAATCGTGAATCCAAGCTGATATCCTCTGTTCTGCTGAGATGGCTTTCCAGGCTGCTGTCTCCTCCTCCTCCTCCTCCTCCTCCTCCTCCTCCTCCTCCTCCTCCTCCTCCTCCTCCTCCTCCTCCTCCTCCTCCTCCTCCTCCTCCTCCTCCTCCTTCTCCTCCTCCTCCTCCTCCTCCTCTTCCTCCTTTTCTTTCTCCTCCTCCTCCTCCTCCTCCCCTCTCTCTCTCTCTTTCTCTCTCTCTCTCTCTCTCTCTCTCTCTCTCTCTCTCTCTCTCTCTCTCTCTCTCTCTCTCTCTATGTTCTGTGCTCCTTTGCTCTACAGCTTTTCCTGCTATTCTAAAAAACTTTCTGGTTGAGACAGCTCTCTCTGCTAGCAAAAATTCTAAAAGCTATCTGGATTGCTTGTGGCTTGTCAAAGTCAGAAATCCCTTTAAGAAAGAATTCTTGCAAAGCTCTGTTGCTCTCCAGAGTTCTCCAAACAGCTCTGTTCTTGCCAGAGGAAAACTCTAAAGAATAGTCATCCTTTTTGCCAGCTCACATCTGGCAGACTACAGAAAGCTCAGTTTTTTTATTTACATATCAATTCAGTTATTTGTTCCAGTTTTCCCTTTTGTTATCATATGATTCAACATCCTGGAACCCCACCCCTTTGATTTATAAGAGACAGCAAGCATACTTTTTTTTTCTTAACATTACAAAAGAATTCAGAGATCTGTGTGTCTTTGCTAAGCACAGATGACAAACACCCTGGGTGAGACCCTACCCTGAAATTACCATTTCTACAAAACCTGGGCCTCACCTTGCTCTGTTCTAGACTGACCTTGAACTCAGGAATCTGCCTGCCTTTGTATCTTTCTGACAAGCTGACTCAAGGTATAGCTGCCTTTGTTCATTCAGATTCATGAAGCCCCTCATAGTTCACAACGAATCCTTATATTTTGCACAGTTGAGAAATTATATATTTTGAACCCATGTATTTAGAGCTCTTTTCCATGCCTTAAGGGCTGTCCGGAAGGTACCAGCCCTTACCATTTTGCTGAGACATTAACCACACCTTAACCACACCTTAACTTCCTGGACTCACGCTGTCTCAGATTATCATGGATTCCTTAATGTTAACAGAAAGTACATTCCTGGAAGGAATGTGAAATGTGTACATTATTACACCAACAAGCCTTACACCCACAGCAGCCCAGAGGCTCATGGAGGATCACACCTAGACCCAGTCTAAGGGGCAGAAAATATGTCACTCTTTCCTGACAGAGCCACACTAGGCTCAGCGGGTTCCATGTCCCTAATGTTAGTGAATTCCAGCTAATGTCACCCCAGTGATTCTTGGGTGCCTCCATTATTCAAGGTTTCTGCCTCTTCCTGGAGATGCCCCTCCCCCACCTCCTTACTGCTGTCATTTGGAGATTTTCATTCATTTTCATGGCCATCTGACCATGTCTCCTGTCCTTCCCCATGCCTGACCCATCATTCCTTCAAACACTATCTTAATCTATGCTCATGGTTTTGTCAATATCACCAGGCTGCAGTTTATAATCCTATTGCTGTATTTACTGTATTCCCCCACTCAGAATGTCAGCAGCAGGGTCCAGTTTGGTGTCTAGAGACAGGATGGATCCCCAGGTGGGTCAGTCCTTGGATGACTAATGCCAAGAGGCACTTGCTGACAGGAACCTGGTATGACTGCTCCTTGTGAGGTTCAGGCAGCAATCATCTGACCAATACAGATGTGGATTCTTAGAGCCAACCATCAGACTGAACTCAGGGACCCCAGTGGGGGAGCTGGCAGAAGGACTGGAGGAGCTGAGGGGGGATTGCAACCCCGTAGGAAGAACATCAGCTGGCCGGACCATCCAGTGCTCCCAGGGACCAGACCACCAACCAAAGAGTGTACAGGGAGGGATCCATGGCTCCAGATACATAGGTATACAATGGCCTTTTCTAACATCAATGGGAAGGGAGGCTCTTGGTCCTGTGAGGTTTGATGCCCCAGCATGAGTGTGGGGGGGAAGATGGAGGAATAGGGCAGGGGAGAGTGAGTGGGTGGGGGAGCATCCTTAAGAGGCAAAGGAGAGGGAGGTTGTGGGATGGGGGGCTTGTGGAGGAGTAAACAGCAAGTGGGATATTATTTGAAATGTGAACAGATAGAATAATGAATAAAAGAAAGAATTTATTATAGAGTATTATAGAGTATAGGCCCCCTCTCTAGCATTTTTGGTTATATAACCCAGATTTACCTCAAACTTGCCATGTAGAAGGAGCTGAAACTCAAACTCGTTGTCCTCCAAATTCAACCATCCAATGATTGTATACAGTAAGCTAATAATTTGCCACTTCACACCATAGATTATCAGTGTCACATTCATTAACACCAGTAAGGTCTCTAACACCATTATCTCTACTCATTCCAAAGAACCTGTTCAATCTTTAAGTTTCTGTACATATAGGCAACTTTAATGAATTGTAATTATCAGGGTATAGTCAAGAGAAGTAGGTCACTGTGCATGTAAATGAATTACTATAAAAGCTAAACTTTACATAAATTAAAAAAAAGTATGATAAATGTCTAGAAAAGATAGTCAAACTTCAGAGATCATGGAATAATTTTCTTGACGGATGGAAATGAGTGAAATAAAAATAACTTAAGGAGTAATCTGAGATACCAAACCCATTACTAGCTTTTGGAGGATTGCTTACAAAAGCATCATGGGAAAGCTGATGTCAGAGTTCTTTGCTTTGTGTCCCATTCATTTGATAGGTGCAGATAAGCAAATGACTTTGCATTTGCTCAACCTCATCTTCAGAATCCTTGGTGACTGCTAACCTTACAAATCTTGCACTTGACAAAAACACTAAAGGTTGAGAATAAAAAATAGGAACAATATTTGTTCTTGCAAGGTGTCCTTTCCTGCCAGGGTTAAATGTGGATTGCTGTTCTACAGGTCTCTTCTTGAGAAGAAACCAAAGGAAACATTTCATGATCTTATCAGAAGTCTAAATAACATTTCTGAGTAAACGATTTAGTTTTAGAGACAACTACAATATTTTAATTCTAAAGTTTCTTTTGGTGAAATAAACCCTGTTACATTAGTGGCAATCACATTTTTCTTATAGAGTTCTTTAATACACTTTCATACTGATAACAACCTTTATACAGCTTTCTTAAGGTTTTTATTTCCTACATTTTAAAACATAATTGTTAGATATATTTTTATTTTTTTAACCATATGTATGATCTATGTCTGTTCATCTCTGGGTGGGTATATGAATGTGAGCACAGACGGCTGTTGAGTCCATAGGCATTGGATCCCAATGGAGATATAAATGGTAATGGTTTGTCTGAGATGGATACTAGGAGCAAAACTCAGGTCCTCCACAAGAGTGTTGCTCACTCTGAACCCCTGAGCCTCACTAACCTCTGTATGCAATATTCTACATGAGATAGGGCCAGAAAACACAAATGAGAAACAAATACATAATAAAATTATATTTATTAAACTTAAATTATTGTGTGAAAGAGGCGAATGACTATTTACATTTTCTGACTCCGTGTTAGCAGCAGGCACACATTGTGTTCTGTTCTTAAGAGCACTGAAGTCATTACTCATAGTTATATTCTTTGTCTTCCTTGATATTAAGCCGGAAACCAAATATTTTAGAAAATGGATATTGTGGTGTGCGGGAAAGTTAGGACTTACTCAAGCTTTCCCTTCAGCACTCACTACTCCAAGCAGGGCTCTGGAAACTAATTTAAAAGTTTGTATCTCTAACAGTCAAAGGTGTACTACCTATTACTTGTTAAGTTAAATTATTTGACCTAGAGGCAGCAAACAGGTTATGCTCTTGATTTAAAAAAAATGAGTTTGGCTGTTAGGAATATTATACGTTTGTGAAACTCCATGTAATGGATGTGAAAGTCAACAAAAAAAGTCTTAACTCTGGTTTCTGTAAAAGCAAACACTGCTCTTAATATTTGCCACATTAAAAGAGGCTCTTATCAGACACAGACTAGACAGATAAAAAAAATCTAATTACAGAAGGAATATTTTTTAGACAGAAGAAATTGAGACTTTGATGAATCATGACCTCGTGACCTGGATGGAGCATGACAATGTGACTCATAGCTGTGGGTACCACATGCTCCTGAACCGATTTTAGTGAAACTGGCCTCTCTGTGGGAACATCCAGTCACATCACTAGAAAACTAGAACCCATCTGCTTGAATTGCAGTATACACAAAATTCAGCTCCATTTTGTTTCACCCCACGGAGATAGTTTCACATAGTGCCTAGGAAGCCTGTATGAATAAAGAGTATGTTTATTTCATTCATTTTTTTTTTTTTTTTTTTTTCTTTTTTTTTTGGAGCTGGGGGATCGAACCCAGGGCCTTGCGCTTCCTAGGTAGCGCTCTACCCGCTGAGCTAAATCCCCAGCCCCTATTTCATTCATTTTCTATCTTCTAAGTGTAGTCTGCCTGGCTGACCTGCAGAATACCTATATGTCCTGCCTTCAGAACAATGCTTGGCACTAAGAACAATGTGGTCCACAATGAATGGAGACAAGACAGAGACATGGCAGGAGCCTTATTGAGTGAGAAGGAAAGGATGGAAACAATGCAAGTGTCTTCCAAAATCATATATTTTATACCAACTTTCTCAATAGTGAAAAATTTGTCATGGACACTAATAATGAAGAGTCCTCTAGGACTTCTATCCCTGCTTGGATCACTAATAAATCCAAGCCCATTACATTACCCAACTCAATGAAAGCATCCACCTCTTTTCACACTCCAGATATTTTTTCTGAGCCCCCTGGAATTGATCCCTAACAAAATTCCTTACACACACACACACACACACACACACACACACACACACACACAGATAGATAGATAGATAGATAGATAGATAGATAGATAGATAGATAGATAGATAGATAGATAGAAAGATAGATAGATAGAGAGATAGAGAGATAAATATATAGATATATGCTCTGACTCCGACTCCAAGAAGATCACTTTGTAAGTATCCTCTCTCATCACATTTTATGTGCCAGCTATATTCACTTCTGTAGCTCTCTTGCATCTAGTCATTAGTCTAGTGGTAGTATAAGTGTACTCTTTATGCCTAACTGATCACTATCAATTTCTACATCTTAGTAATTCTACAATTAGTACAATCAAATTATAGGTAGTTCCCGTGTTTCCATACTCAATAATATTTAGGCATATTGAAAAACCCAAAACTCATTCTTTCCTTAGAAGAGACTTCCAGAGACTTTATTTTATACTATCTGTTTTAGTTTCTCACTGGTGTGGGAGTGCAGTAGAACCTGTCATACCAACGATTTATAACATGTCCATATGTCCATCTAGATTACCTCTAAGCCTTACTTCTTGTTCTTCTCATAAGGCGTGGATCTTACATCACATCACTCTTCTTCCCTTCCACTGTCTATCATACCTCATTTCTCATTTCCTTAGATAACTATGCTTGATCGGCCAGCAGTGATAGTTCACCAATTTTGCTTTTCTTGCCATAGTTACAGGATAGAGGTTATCCTCCTATGGGTTATAACATATTTGACAGTTGAATGAACCTTTCATAGGGATTGCCTAATACTATCAGAAAATACCAATATTTACATTAAGATTCATAGCAGCAGGAAAAGTACAGTTATGAAGTAGAAGCAACAACATGAGTTCACCACAACATGAGGAACTGTATTAAAGGGAACCAGCATCAGGAAGGGTGAGAACCTGTTTTAGAATTATCTATGAGATTATTAGAAATCCATGGAAAACATTTCTCAGAATTTAGAAGTTTTGAAGATGGATCTCAGGAAACTGTATTTCATTGAGCTCCCTGGGAAGATTCTCAACCACATTTGAGGGCTACAGAACCTAGACCCTTTCATATAAAATTTTGAGCCTTTAGTCCTCTATGTACTGTCATAGCTATCATGAAAAACCCAAACCAAGTATGATAAAACTCTATGATCGCAGCAGGGCCTATACTTGAGCTGTTCTACATAGTGAATAATTTCAAAAGGTAAGCATGAGTCCCACTTAGTCTGACTGGGAACCTGGTACTGCCTGTCATCTTCTGCTCTCATCATGGCAACTCTCCATTCATTTGGCTCTATAACCTGCAGCACCAAGTTTGTTCTTCCGGTGATCTTGTTTCTCTCATGTATAAAGACAATGCAAACAATCAGACAATAGTGTCTATGACCATATTACCCATGTGCTTGCATCTGAACTTATACATTCTCCCTTACATTCATGGATAAAACATTCTTCCATGGTCACCTAGATTCTAGGTCCTCTTATAAAACCAGATTTTAAAAAATGTGCTAGCATTGACCTCTCACTGTGCAGTAGAATTCATTATTCATTCCTCATTGAAAATCCCCATTACTTCATCACAAAAATTAGTTTTTCTTGCTTCCATATTACACCATAGACAGTACCCAATCTCTTCTCCATTTTCTAGAGTTGGATTTGTCAACTTTTTTCTATAAGTGGAACATAATAACAACTTTAGAATACTGTGGCCATATGATCTCTGTTGTTGTTATTTATGTCTCCCAATGGAGCACCAAAGAAATGATGTATATTGAACATCTAGTTATTTTCTGATAAAATTTTATATATAAGATCTATATGACCAATCTCTGCTTTACAAAATAAATCCTTAGAAGTCCTATTTCTAATTGTAACATCCTAAATCTAGGCTTCCATTCCAAGATCTCTGAAAAATTACCTGAAAATTACATTAAAGAAACAAACAACAACAAAAAACCCTACAAGTTACTAAAGGAAGTAATGATTTTTGGTGCTTTGTTGGTGAGTCTCAAACTCTCTCCTCCCATCTCAATGCATTTATTTATTTATTCTTTCTTTCTTTCATTCATTCATTCATTCATTCATTCAATTGTTGATATAATGTCTCATTATATATCTCATTCTGACTAGATTCAAAATCCTCCTGTCTCAGTTCTGGAAATACAGATAGGAGTCACCACATATGGCTTTATCTCTTTTAAAGACCATTGGTTCTCTTAGTACTAACATTGACGTTTTAAAGTTATATTTCTTAAATATTACTGACCTATATCAACCTTTTTTTCAGAATTATATTACTCTCAGTAGTTCCCCAGCTACTATCAAAGAGAAAGTCTCATATAACTCCATGCTCAGATTCTGATAAAAGTTTCAAAACTAGCCAGCCTTCTTTCAGTCTTACTCTGAGTTGCGTCATTGTGGTCCGTTTTAAAGATCACCAGTTAATTCCTATCACTTATTTTCTTGGTGCTTTCCAGTCTTCCCATCACCCAAAGAAAATTCCCAGATCTATACATACATTTTTTCCAGGCTCTCAAGTTAGTTGGTTCACACTTCTTCTCTGACTCATCTTCTAATTTCAAACGTTTGTCTCTACTAACTTCCCTGAACTAGATTCCTAACCATATTAGATTCACTTCTGCCTGGAATACTTTATGTTCTTCTGTCTCATATCTTCACAGTCCCTTTTCTTCCTTATTTCTTCCAGATTCTACTCAAATGAAGTGATAGCTTTTGTGACCATACTTTAAAACAGTAATAACCATCTGTTTTAGTTTAATTTCTGTAGGGATAAAATATTCTGATGAAAGCATCTTTAAAAAGAGAGTGTTTGTTTTGTTAACAATTCCAGGTTTTAGCTTGCCATTGGAGAGAAATCATAGAAGCAGGACCTTTAAACAGCTTGTAAAACTATATACACAGTCAAGATTAGAGAAAAACAAGTTATTCACTGGCACTTGTTGCTAGTTTTCTTTATTTGAATATAGTACAGGAACCTCTGCCTAGGGAATGTTGCCACCCACAATGGGCTATGTACTCAAATATCAATTGACAATCAAGACAATCCCTAATATCCAAGCTTATAAGCCAGTGTAATCTAGGTCATTCCTCATTATATCTCTCTTTCAAGGTTATCTTCTTGTGCCATGTTGACAATTAGAACTAACCATCATACTGTCCCATTCTCTATTCCAACATCAATCATCTGTCTTATTTACTTTGGCTTTTAGTTACCTGCAAACAATCCTGGCTCATGCTAATTCCATTAGTTCATTTCCACAAAGTGATGGTGAAGCTCTCTTGCTGAAGACAAAACTTATACAATTCAATAAACAGGGAGAAGTCAAGGTCCTACATTGAACCAATAACACTACAGGTTTTAGAAAGTACTCTGTATGCTAACAAAAGAGAAAGGTAAACACCAACCCAGCTATAAAACTTTCAGTCTACCAGAGTACCCAGCCTGCAAGATGCTCTGGTGCAATAGTGGACAAGGCTTGTGGGAGTAACCAACCATTATCTGATTTGATTTAAGGCCCACTCCATGAAATGGAACCAATGCCCAACAGTGATAGGGTAGTCAAGGACCTAAGACTAAAAAGTACAGGTAACTAGGGCAAAACCAAATGCTACTGTTCTGCCAAAGAACATAGCAACAAAATGACTTCTGCTGACATTCTGCTGTCATTCAGTTCCTTGTTCAAGCATTAGTAGAGAGATCTTCTCCTTGAGCAGATCGGAACAAATACAGAGAACCACAGAAAGACAACGGGCAGACAGTGAAACAATCATCCCCAAAAGGGACATCCCCATCCAATCTCTCACCTAAGGGCTCATGTGACTTAGTGGAAGAGGAAGCAGAAAGAATGTAAGAGCCTGCAGGGGTTGAGGAAACCAAGGAATCGAAATCTTCTAGACACAACAGAACTGGCACGGAGATGAAACCACAGGGACTGTGGTAGTATGTACAAAACATCCTTGGGTCTGTGGGAGATGGGGCTTCTATAGCTGAAAGGAGGAGTGGAACCAGATCCCATCCCTCATACAAGTCTCATCCATCAGAAGCCATCTCCAATTGATAGGCGCTTGCAAATGAAAATTTACTTTCCTCTAAGGAAATCTCACTGAAGAAACAAACCACCAAAGGCTCCTAGGCAGTAGACAGTCAACTGAAAACAACGTCCACGTCTTTGGAGGTTCTTATAAGGTTAAGTCAGGCATTATTTTTTGACCTTACAGGTCCATAGCTTTTAGATTCTGGTATCCTGTTTTAGGATTTTATGATATCCTGAAGTGTGCAGACATTTGTGTGTCTCTGCATCTATATGTCTTTCTTTGCTTTTTCTTTGGCTCTTTTTCTTATTTGTATGTCTTGACATATTCTAATGTGTTTATTTTTACTTATGTTATTTTATTTTATTGGGTAGATGACTGACAAAAAGGGTGTGGGTCTCAATGGGAGAGAAGATAGAGAAAAATTGGGAAGAGTAGGGGGAGGGGAACCATAATCAGAATATACTGCATGGAAAACTATTTTCAATAACAGAAAGAGGAGTATTTTATTCAGCTATAGACATCAGGTGACTGAAGTCAGACACAAGTCAGTTCCACATTTGTTGAAGAGAAAATATTTTTCATTGCATTTTATTGAATGATATATGTGTTTTATTATCATTTTTACTAAATAATACACTGTAACAATTTTCAACACATAATTTGCATTGTATTCTATCCTATAGGTCATCAAAAGGTATTTCAAGTAGGTAAAATTATGTAGGTTATGGGCAACTACAAGGCCATTTCATGCATAAGATTCAAACATATCTGTAGACTTGAGTGTCTGAAAGTTCTGCATGTAATTGCCTGCATATATGACAGGTTGTCTGTACATGAATGCATTTATGCACATAAATGTACATATATATGTATATATGTGTATATATTTGTATATATAAATATACATAAGTGTATTTGTGCATTTGTATTGCATATGTATGTGTAGGTATATATAATGGAGAAAGATGGTCTATGGCTAAGAAGGCTCTTTTTCAAGTCTACATGACTACCTACTCACTGGCTGCCGAAAGTGCTGGCCTTTTTATTCCTAGTGCTAACATGTACCTACCTTTTCCTCCTCTGAGACAAGGGAACCCACAAATTGTACAGTTTGAGGAGATGGGTGATAGCTGCAGCTACATTTTCCATGCATTAAATTTTTTGAACACCTGTCCAAGTTTCTTTTAGTTTTTAGGTTTCTGTGCAGCCGCAAGACTCTGGAGTGGTTGTTTCTACACACTGAGAGAGCAGTACTCAAATTAATCCTAGGTGCAAATGGGCATCTTTACAAGGGAAAAACAATGCAGGGTGAGGACATCTGCACACTTACATTTAAGGGAGCATATCGGAGCACAAATTGGGTCATCTCAGGAACTATAAAAGCATTATTCCTCTGAGATTTGAAAGAAAAAAAATGTAATTACTTCTTCTACCTAGCATGAGTCTTTCAATACCCTTCATTTTTGTCCCCTGGAAATGAAAAGAGGTTTACATTAAAAAGGCATTTCCTCTGACTTCATGTCCTTGAGCCACACAAATGTAAACCATCCCCTCCCTCCTTCTTTTGAAGAAAAAGGGGGCTTCAATATTTCCTCCTGAACACGGTCCATTTAAATAAGGGGATAGAGTCCCATCTTTTCTATCAGCCCCATTGTTTGACTTGTCAGTAATAACACTTGAGCTGAAATTGTACAGGCGTCCTGGTAATTTAGTAATTATTGACATGGTGCTGAGCAGGAAATGATAGCAAACAGAAGGAACTGTTAAGGAGAAATGAAATAAAAGATGTTCATATCATTGTTGAATAATGGCTGAGATCATTTTGTGCTTTAAGTAGACCCAGGACACCTTTTTCCATTTTCCTGACACATTTATAATTTATGCTTTGTAATAGTTCCAAATATTTTTAGGACACTGGACTTTGTTTGAGAATCTTGCCCAGCTGAATAAGAATCATGAAGCACACAGACAGATGAGTAGGTTACGTGACCTGCTGATGCTTCCTATTTAAGCAACAGCCCCTTTCTCTCTGCCTGCCTCCCCGCATAATGCTTTATTCTATTTCTTCTTCTTAAATTTGCATTCCCATCTATTATCATATGTGCTGTAGTCAGAACCTCTATAGCTGGTCTATACTAAGGTAACCTGTACAGTTACACCAGTACCCCAGGTTGTTTGCATTTATATATTAATCTTTACATCTCGGTACTGTGCTGCTTGTAAGAACTTCTTTGAAGTTTTGCAAGCAGGGATTTTCATGACTGATTTAAAGACAATTGTTCTTCATTAATGCAACTGTGCTATAGTAATAGACGTTGGTGTATATTAGTATGTATGTGTGCTGACAGGATTATCATAATGTTGAGTCAGAGTATACAAATTTGGGAATCATTTGATCATAGCATAAAAATACTGACTGTAAAAATACAGCATATGTAATTGTAAACCGGGATACAGGGAAACGAGAATGGCATCCTTTGCATGGGCTGCTGCGTTGGTTAGTATTTCCCGCTGTAGCACTACACACTGTAAAATGATTAGAACAGCAAATGTTACAACAGAATGACATTAAACTTTCTTTCATGCATTCTGTTCTCAAAATACCACACTTGTCATTGGCATTGGAAACCTTTATCTTAAAATGCAACATTATTAGCTTTTAAAATACTTCACCGTAAAGGAATCGCATATACTCAAAATATGCAGGACAAGTAACTATTGAATAAAAGTTAGGGAAGAAAGTTTGATGAAATTCAAGACTAGATTAGACAGCCACAGAGTATATCTGCGCTAAGAGTGGTTTTAACTGTGATGATTTCTCGTGTGAACTATGTCGTATCTACAACACTGCAAATAAAGAAACTTACTTATTTAATCTAAGAGAACATATTATCCATATCTTAGCATGGCATAACCTGAAACCCAGAAGAGAGCTTCAAAATGTTGCCTAAATGGTGATTAAGGTCTAAATAACCACTGATTTCTTACCTTTCTAACTTGTAGGAGTTTTCAACTACATCATTTTTCCCATTCCTTTCCTCCCTTCAATCTCTCCCATGCCAGCGACTATCAAACTGAGAGCATATTTTTAATTGTTATTATTGTGTACATGTGCATGTGTTCTGTATGTAGAGTGTATATGTGTATAGGATGTATGTGTATGTACTTGCATATATAGGCACACATATGTAAACAAAACCTGACATGAATGTCAACAAATTCTTTATATTATGTATTTTGATTTCCTTTCCTCTCATTGTTTTAATATCACTGAAACTGCCACTATACAAAATAGATAAATACATAAATTCATTATTCATAAAGTCATCGTTACATAAATTCACAATAAGCTCTACGGTATTTATATATCTAGTCTTCTTCAGGTATATCATTTTTTCTAGCAACCTTCAAGTTAAAAAAAGAAAACAACCCCATTGGATGTATAAATGTTAGTGATATTAAAAGAGAAGTTAATATAAAAAAACTGCAAAACCAAATGGTGAAGTGCCATGAAAGCACACACGAAAGGCCTGAACTGTGCATTTAAAAATAAAATCGTCCATTATAAAGAATGGTGCTACACAGGGAGATGAAGGTTAGGTGACGAGTTTGAAACACTTGACAAACAAACAAGAGGACAAGTTAGTTCCCTAATACCTATAGAAGTACTGGGTATAATGCCCCAATTGTAATTCTAGGATCCTGGTATTGAGAAAGTAAATGAGGAGAAGTTAATGCACAAGACTATCCATTTAGACACGAAGCTCTTGTCTAATTAAGAAACCTTGCCCACAAAGGATTCCTGATATCAACTTCTAGCATCGACTTGCACACACACACACACACACACACACACACACACACACACACACACACACATACACACACACGCTTGAAATGAAGTAAAACGTGTTGCCTAGCTAAATACACTTTGAAATCTCACATCACCTTTCTACTTCGTTAAGCATTACATTGTGTTGAAATATATTTATACATTGTATTTATATAAAATATAAAGGGAAATATAAAATCACTTTTGAATATGCCTTAGAATGATATCTATGGATTCCATAGAGCTGCCCATGTGTATCCTGGCAGCAAAGAGGAAATGTGATCTTTTTTTTCTATGGTCTCTACTGCTGAACATGGAGGTTTCATTGGCCACTTTATGCTGTAACTATAGCTATAACACTCTTAGAAAATACAAGCCAAGTTACTAAGAACTCCAAAACCCAATATACCCAGGATAGACCACGTTTTAATTTTTCTGCAGGAAATGTAATATGTCATGCCTGATGAGCTCAGTTTCTTAAACTATAGGTTGTCACCTCATAAAGAATTGTGTAAATGAATGTGAAGATCATGAAAATTTGGCAATAGAAAATCATTGTTGAATATGTAGCAATCAAAAGTTATTTGAAAATAAGTGTACATTGACATAAAGTGTTCCTGCAGACTCTTGCCCAGGTTGTATCATGCAACTCTACAGAATTCTTGGTTCTGAACATTTGACACATGTGGGCTTTGCAGTGTGTGTGTGTGTGTGTGTGTGTGTACCATTCTACACAATACCAACCACTACCTGAATCACCCCAGTTCATACTTAAGCCAGTAGGCAATAGAATACTCTTCTCTGTTGCTATTGCATGTGCAAAGTTCCCTATTCCTAGAGAAATAAGTTTACTTGTGGAGGATAAAGAATTTTTAATTTTTTTTTTTTTTTGTTCTTTGTTTTGAGCTGGGGATGGGAACCCAGGGCCTTATAAGCTTCCCTAGGCAAGCGCTCTACCACTGAGCTAAATCCCAACCCCAAGAATTTTAATGTTTTAACTACATTTTCTTTAGACTGTATTACTTTAGAATATGTCACTTTAAAACTGATTGCTTGAGTTTCATCAAATAATCCTAAAATTATTTTTAGTTTTAGATTAGTACATAATTTTGAACATTTTCTGAAATACCTCTTCAAATAATTTTACAATTTTTGGGGAGTGTATGTGTGTGTGTGTGTGTGTGTGTGTGTGTGTGTGTGTGTGTGTGTGTGTGTGTGTGTTGTACTCAGCATTGATGATTACAGAATCCAATATTTCTCAATTCTGAAACAACGTGCAGAATTAAAATATCAGCAAAATTTAATTCATCATGTAAAAATAGTAAGCCCACCCATAATAATGTTTGTAAATTTGCTTCTACCCTTAATAAATCATAAGACTATATGTGTAGCAACAAATTCTTTTATGGTTACTTTATGTTTTATTATCAATAAAGGTTAAATGTGTGTACTATTTTTTATAAATCTATTTGGCCATGTTTTTGTAAATATTTCTCAGCCACAAATAAAAGCTCTAATTGTAGAAAACTATTAAGCATAGGGACTGGAGATTGGCTCAATGGTTAAGATTTTTCATGTTCTTTGAGGTACCAGGGTTCAAATGCCAATACCTAAAGTGTGACTGCCCACAACTGTTGGTGATTTCAACGCTAGGATTCTATCACTTTCTTTTGGTCTCAACAGGAACTAATTCCAACACACACACACACACACACACACACACACACACACACACACACACACACACACACACACACACACTAGAACAAACCCCGTTTAAAAAAAAGCATTGCTATAAGCAAGGTGTAAGCAGTGTAGTTTATACTGTACAAACATTCATCTCTATCTACTTTCTTCCTTACTACTTTAATTCTCTTAGTAAAGGACACATTAGCTTATTATATGACTTGGTTAAAATTCAACATTTGTAATTTCTTTTTTACCTGCAGTTTACTTGATGAAGAACCTATAAGGCAAACATCAAAATCTCAAACAATACCTAGTATTTAACATTTATAATTATCTTAAGATGTCTTTAGTACTACCTGTTGATAGTCATAAGTCAAAATCCGCCCAACAATGCCAGGACAAGCACCCTATCGTGTTATTCAGTCTGTGTGACGTAACCTATTCATGTTAGGAAGAACACATGATTTTCTTATGTCTACTTCGGTAGGGGTAATTCAGTGAAAAATGGTTTCAACTTGTAAATATTTTAAAAGCAATTAAAAAGTGATTTGCAAAATTGTGCTTGAATTTCGAGGACCGTGAATGAAGAAATTATTGAAGAAATTCTGACATTTCAATGGCTCCCTTCCCCTTCTTTACCCTCAATTTTGAGGCAAAATGAATCCAATAACATATTTTAATGATGGATATGAACAAATTATACATGATCCATGATAGCTTTCATAGATGCATTTGACTTGTACACTATTGTCATATATAAAAAATGATGGAAAGGAAATGCCATTCAACTTTTTTTCTTTTGGTACTTAGTATCATTTTTGGCTTCTCCTCACTGGGAATTTCTGAAGGATAAAGATTACTTTCGTTATATTTGCCAGCAACCCTCATTTGAAGATAAAAGAATGCAATTATTAAGAAGGAAACAGAACACTAGGATAACAACATCAGTGATGGTCCATTTGTAATTTTGGCACACACAAGTTTAACTGAGAATCAGGCTTAACAAAGGAGAAGAGTTCCTGTAGGCACATGGCCACAGCTTGAATTTTACAGTTTGGCAATGTAAAAGACTGGAAGCTCAGAAGACGGGTAGAATAAAGTAGTTCACACTTGCTTCGGTGTTCCTCAGTCAAGAAGGTATCACCTTACCCTTTGGCCTTATGTCATCTTCTGAAAGATAAAGCCCAGGATTTGTGGTCCATCATCAATGACTCCAGCTCACTCTACCAACTGTGGACAAGGTCCAAGCAAACACTTCGAACTGGTCAATTAAATTAGGGAGAGAACAAAATAGATTGGATCACAATGGTGGTGAGAGAAAGAATAATTGTTCTTATGAATGTAAAGACTATATGTATAAAGAGACACTGTACAAGCCATGTAACTGACTTATAGAAATACATTTCAAACACACAGGAAGTTCACAGTACTGATGCAACAGTCTCCTCGATTATTTGAGTTGGAGATGGTGTTTCTTTAGTGGTGGTTACTAGAAGTGGAAACTTCTGGTTTCTTTTGAAAATCAGTTATGTCAAATGATGATATGCTGGAGTACACAGATGAAGGAATAGTTTGCTAAAGAAAACTTGTGAAAGGACACATGCTTAGAAGGAACATAAATATGACCCCAAGGACAGTGGCAGCTTGAGCATTGGTTTGCCTCACTCCACCTTGCTAGTCTTTGCTGACGTGTATGTATTAGTTTGCCTTATATTGCATTGCTGAGCTTTGCTGGTGGTAACTTCATAGAGAGAAACTCATCAAAGAACTTCTCTTGAGGTTTCTGCAGCTTCTTGCTACTTCCATGGATTCAAGCTGGTTGGTGAGTCTCTCAGTTTCTTCTGGATTAAACTGCCCTTGCTGATTCGTGTGTGGTGTCTGCCAAGTGGACTGAACTATAGCTGCTGGCTGGAACATGGTGTCTGCTGAGTGGACTGGATTGAGAACAAGAAAAATTGGAATAGCCCCCAAAGAACTATTTCTAAACAAGTCCACTTCCCCTATATCCTCATAACCTTTCTTTTCCACAGCCTCTGGTAAGTGGTAGGCTAGAGGGGAAGTTGAACTCTTATTAAAATGTATTGTGAAAAACATATGCTAACAGTTGCTGTTGGTGTTTATGATCGAGCTATTCCCTAGCAAGAAAGAGCATATGCAGGGAGTATGTGAACTCCTTAGGGAAGAGAACAGCTCCAAGTAGGCTGTTGCTTCTCTCTAGTTTCCACTGGGGAGAATGAGCCATATGACCACAGTGATGCTCAATTGCTTTACTCGTTTGTTTTGTAAACATATGAGCAAGAGCTAGAGTCACGTGGAAAGAGGTATCTCCAGCTGAGAAAATGTCTCCACCGGGTTGACCTGGAGGCAAATTTGTGGCATTTTTTATTGATTAATTATGGATACAAGAGGGCTAAGCATACTAAGAAAAGACACCCACAGACAGGTGGTTCTGGGTTGTATAAGAAAACAAGTGGAGGGGTTGGGGATTTAGCTCAGTGGTAGAGCGCTTGCCTAGCAAGCACAAGGCCCTGGGTTCGGTCCCCAGCTCTGAAAAAAAGAAAAGAAAAAAAAAGAAAAGAAGTGGAGTAAACCACAGAGGGCAAGCCAGGACTCAGCACTCCTCCATGCTCTGTTTCAGTTCCTACGTCAAGACTCCTGCTTTAAGTTCCTGGTCTTACTTCCCTTCATGACAGAGTAAGCTGTAATATGCAATAAGCTGTCCTCCCTTGCATTGCACTTGGTCATAGCATTGGCCGCAGCTATAGAAAACAGATCAGACTAGCCACCATAACTACAAGGGTTGTCGGAAAAGTGTTGGAGCTGAATGGCCTAAAGGACAAGAAAATCAATTTTGGCTAAAAAAACATGGCAAAAATCGGGTGCTGGCCCAAATTTTAAGAAGATAAAGAGGCATGGCTCAGTTGCTTTGTGAAGAAATGAATATAAATTAGCAAGAAAGAACAGAAAAATGTGGAAGGAGATGAATATATTTTCTTCCATCTTTTTTCACCATCTTTCCAGCACTGACCTTATTATGTACCAGCCCATAACCGAGGTGACTTAAGTGAATGCCAATTCTACCTATTCTAAATCTGTTAATGGGATCTGTACACTTCCTGAGTGTTCAGATTAGAATTTTAAAAATGACATACTAACACACACACACACACACACACACACACACACACACATACACACACATACACACACCACACACCACATTGAGACACTGTGCAATGTGAGTTCTTCCCACTGTCTCCTTAGCAAGATGAGGTGACATGGAATGGTTTGTTCCAAGATGCATTGAATTCGTCCTTGATTTCAGTTGTCTTTTCTCTAAACTAGGCCTTCCCAATGATGACCTCATCAGTAATATCTGCTCGTTGCTACTTCCTTCGGTCATGCCATGGGGAAAATGCACAGACAGCACTGCGTTGTGAACAAACGTAAGCCAGACTTATCTGAAACCATCGAGAAAAGAGCTGGATTTCGAAGTACTTCTTTTCTGCCTTCAAGCCGAAGGGGAAAATTTCACTTTTCTTCTGTCTTGTTGCATCCTTTGAGAATGCCGTTAGCACACAGAGAACTCAATTACACTTTCCCCACGGCCACTAACAATTTAAAACTAGCTGCCAGAATTTGTAGATCTTTACAACAAATGCCAATTGATGCCTTTTATAGAAATAGACAAAGCACGCCACGCATACCCTGGTTCTCAAAGATAGCTGTTCCCTTTAGTGTCTGACATCTTTGACAGGAGCAAGGCTGCTCGGGCTTTCTGTGTCACCCAGTAAGCCCCAGTCTTCATTTTCTTCTTTTTCCTTCCAAGCTTCACCACCGTGCTGGGCCTCTTGCTTCATTTGGTTAAAGTTAAGGGATGCATAATTTTGGCGAGATAAATCATAATTTAAAGCAAAAGCAACAGAAAAGAAACCCCAACTCTTCCCATTACAAATACTCCGTGCTTTTTCCTTTTACATAATGCTCTTCCCCACATTATTATCACATTGCATTGGGTGGTTAGAAATGCTTTAATAACGCCAAATATTTTTTCCTGTGTGTTTTCTAACCAATCTGATATTATAAGGCAACAAATAAGAAACGTCTTTGTTATTGAATCGAGAACAAAAGATACAGTGAAGAAGCATATTAAAAGGTTCAGAAAATCCTAAAATGAAATCTGTTTACGAAGCCACCAGCTGTCACTTCTCCTGGCTGCCACACACTACCTATCTGGAACTGCCATCCGGCACCCATTGTCCCAATCCCATGCTGTACCTGCTCTGATTATTTTTTTTAATAGCTTCTAAACACCCTACACATGTGCTGTCTTTATCAATTAAATATTAAATCATTTTTATAACTTTATGATTGGCATGTTTGTCTCTCTACTCTATAACAAAACGTAAAATAAAATAAAATAAATTGTTCAGGAACAGAATCATATGCACAATGAACTACACTCACTTCAAGATTCACCCAGGCTGAAATTTAAAACGGTTAAAATTCAGGATTTGGAGCTAAAAGTTCTGATCTGAGTCATACATAGCTATTTCTGGCATGGAACAATATTAGCTAACCTTAATGCAACGCTAAATTGTGATTTTTCAGGATGAAAAAAAAATCACCCTTTTTAGGAACCCATCACTGGTACTACTCTCCCCACCCCTCCCAGGAACTTGCTACTGCTCTCGCCCCTCACTCTCTGTGCACACCGTGCTCCCTTTACAGTGGTGGTAGCACCTCTCATACCCTTTGTGGCAAGGTGTAGAAAGAGGGGGGGATGGGGAAATAGGTCATGAGACCAGACTGTCTTCTCGCCTTCAAATTGCCACCCAGAGGCAATGCACCTTGTACATTTTTACATTTGGCCTGCAGGCCTAAGGACCGAGCTGAGGGCTACTGTTAATGGAACCTCAGTCACACAGCATAGATAAATTAAAATCTCCCGAAAGGGCTGACTTTGCTTCTTCACCACCACATGGTCGTATCTTTCCCATCAGTGTCTGATTCCTATTAAACTCCAGTTTTCTTAAAGCAAGAAGGGTTTCTGAACAGAGAATGGGTGAACTGACCCTGGGAGCCTTGAGCTCGCTGTTGGATACGTTCACTGAATCCAAAACCAGCAAATGGGCCTTTTTGCCAATGGAGAGAAATGTGCAGACTCTATGCGGCATTAATCAAACCTGAACCATTATTTTTTAAAGTGTCATGAAATCCACATTGACTGACTGGTCCTTTTGATCTTAATTTCGAACACTTGCTACTCCAATTAAATTCTACCACCTAGCATGCTCAAACAGCTCCGGGTTGTTTCCACAAACTCTGTTAATGGACAGCTGTTTCTGACAGCTCTCCTGATTTGCCAGTGTAGTGTCTGCTGCCAGAGCAGGAGGCCCTGTTCTGTATTCCGCTGCTGGCACCGGGGATATGCAAATGAACACATGAATCAGTTGTCACCACCACAGACACCCTGCATGCATGCCTGAGACAGGAGAATATGTGCAGAGCTTCGCTAGCTCCAAATGACTGGTAGAGAGAAGAGACGACAAGCTTCTTTTTCTTGAAGTGGGGTTTCTTTCCTTTTCTCTCTTTTATCAAGTATCTACTTTGTTTTCACTTTGTGGCATTTATTAGGTTTCAGAGTGGAAGTCTCAACCTGTTCCTCGCCAGGCACAACATAATAGAGAAAGTATACAAATGAGAGACTTTTCAGGTAAGAGCCTTAAGACATGGGTAGCAGAGGCATAATACTATACACGTTTTTCATTTCTAATGGGGTGGTGCAGAAACAAAACTTTTGATTTGCAAAGGATACATTTGAGAATTTCTTCTTAAAGTCTAAGGTGTTTTTACGTTATAATTATTTCCAACAAGAATTCCGAGTTTCTGTTCTAGCCAGGTCAAATGCTCATACACAGGTTATGAACAAGAGTAAATTGAGGACTGGGGAGATCAGTAAGTGCTTGCTGATGAGCATGAAGATCTTACATCAGATGCAATAATTCCCGTACTAGGGAATTATTACTAGGGAGGTAAAAATTGAAGAATCCTTACAACTTGCTACCTATCCAGTTCCACTAATCAGTGAGTTCCTGGTAACTGAGAGACTCTGCTTCAAAAACTACAATGGAAACAATCAGTGCCTCTTCATGTATGCATGTGCATACATGAAAAAAAAACAGAGAAGGAAGAAAGGAAAGAAGGAAATCAAGAAGAATAGAAGGAAAGAAAGAAAAAGAGACAGAGAAAGAAAGAAAGAAAGAAAGAAAGAAAGAAAGAAAGAAAGAAAGGAAGGAAGGAAGGAAGGAAGGAAGGAAGGAAGGAAGAAAGAAAGAAAGAAAGAAAGAAAGAAAGAAAGAAAGAAAGAAAGAAAGAAAGAAAGAGAAAGAGAGAGAGAGAGAGAGTTTGAGGGCGGAATGAACGCATACTAGCTTTTCTATTCCTAAGACTTTCTTGATACCTGTTGTATCATTGTTGTATTGCTGCTTCAAACAGGGAAGTGAGACACTCTGAGAGGTATAACATAAGGAATTTCATTATTATAGGCATTATAATTTCTGCAATTACAGGATTTGGTGGTGAGGCAATGTGTTGTAGAAAATTTTAATCCCAATCTGGGATTTCTATCCTGCCTTTGACCATTTAGTTCCCAGAAAAAAGACACATATAACCTTTATATTTATAATAAGACTTAATCAGGACTAGAACTAGACAGTATCTACCCTTTATGTTATTAAAATCTATTTGCTATCAATAACACCAAGGTATTAATTACTATTTTTCATCTAGCTCTCTTAATTCCAATAGGGCAGCACTCAGGGCTAGGTTTTCTTGACTTCTAACCCATGGCGACTTTCTCTTCCTCCTCACTTCCTCTCTTGTGGTTCCCCCCTAACCCCCAAGACACCTGAAGTTTAAAACCTGTCTATCTTTCTTCTGCCCAGCTATTGGCTGTTGACATATTTATTCACCAATCAAAAATAGCTTGAATCCAAGATTACATAGCATCACTTGTGTCTATGTGCAGACATTCTGGGGCAAGCAGGTCTGGAAGAACCAACATTATCATTGGGATATAAGCAGATTCAATGCCAAACTCACTACAATATAGGTGTCAATTAAATGGTTGAGAAGAGGCAAGCATTGAGGAGAGAGAAAGCAACAGGTTGATGTTTTTTGATGACTAAGGAGCCATGAGTGCATTACGTTCTTCTTTCTACCTCTCAGGTGATCTGGAGAAGCATGCCCCTCCACAGCCACATCTCCCATCTCAAACTTGTTTGAGATTCCAAGAAACTAAGGAAGGAAAACAATGCAAACTGGGTGACAGAGCCTAAGCGGTTACTCGTCAGAGGGTCACTGACAGCATGAGCATGATTCAGTGGGGTTTTTAACCACTCTTCCGCTTTCTGACCACAGTAACTTCTGCTTCATCTCATCTTCCCAGTGATGTAGGACTTTCTCTGTGGTTAAACTTACACCAAAACAGAGAAGCAATTCTAGAAGTTCTGTTTCTGTCTCTGTAATAAATGCCCTGTCATCAGTCCTTGGGTATCATACATGCTATGATTTTTCTATAGTTTCAGTACATGAGTTTATCTATCCGACATATTACCTAGTGGATAAGGGCAGGGTAACAGTCTCTGACTTAAGGACAAAATCAACTGGTTAAAGTATAAAAAGGTCTGGAATGATAGACATTCGGTATTTGTACCACTGTTCAGTGATAGAGAAACAATATTATATAGCTTATATGACTAAGACTAGACTCCCATATTATAAACAATGCTTACCAAGGCAAACCGACACAAGAACAAAAAGTGAGAAACAAAATATTATGACCTAAGTTATACCTAACTAATATGGTTTATCTGAAACTCTGCTTGACTTCAGTTTTAAAAGAATTGACATCAGTGTCCCCAGGAGATATATTTACTATTGTGTTTTTAGTAGTAGTATTTTCAACATCCAAGGTATAGATACCATGTAGTAATCATCAAAAATTGAGTGGATAAAGGGAACATTGTGTATACATAGATAATAAAATGTAATTTTTCCTTAAAAATGAATTAAATCCCATCATTTGAAGAAGTAGAGGTTGAAAGACATAGGCCATGCTTAAAGACAAATAACATAGATACTCACTTAGATATGCAGAGTTGAGTTTTGGTCTGTTTCTATGCATTGTAATGTTAAGTCCAGGCTCCTAAGACCTTGTTGCTCCAAAGACAAGAAAGTCCACATGTAAACCAAAATATCACTGTGTGACAAACGCCCCCCAAGCTGTTTCTGATTGGTGAATAAAGATACTGACAGCTTATAGCTGGGCAGAATTGAGATAGTTGGGGCTTGGTGTTCCTGGTCTTGGAGTTGGAGGAGACCACAAATGGGAAAAAGAAGGTAGAGAAAGGAAAGGATGCCAGGGATTAGAAGTCAGTCAAAGAAGCATGGCCTTGAGAGCTGGCCAATTGGACTTAAGAGCAACCCAGATGAAACATAGTAAGTAATACCTCAGGGTTATTGATAAAAGTTAGATTCTATTCTACTTTTTCTAGTTCTGCTCTATTCTAAGAAGGTAGATATCTGCCTACTTCTAGTACTGATTAAATTTATTATAAATATAAAGGTTGTGTTTATCTTTTATCTGGGAACTAAATAGTCTAAGGCAGGGTAGAAAACCCAGACTGAGATTAAGTATTTTTTAACAACAGTACATCATAAATGCTGACCCAATAAAAAGTGTGAGAACAGAATAGGGCTATTAGTGATTAGAAGGATAATATGCCAGTACGCAAAGCTTGCACCCTTATAGTCAGAGAGGAATAATAAATTTCAATAGTTCTAATATGGAGAAATAGTTCTCTAGTTGGTGGTAATACATTGTATTTTTTGAAAACTATAAAAGTTGATATAGGCCTCATCATAAAAATAACAACTACCTGAGGTAATGAATGCAGTGATTGTCCTGACCACTCCTTCCTCTGTAACACCTCACAGAACAAGCTGGAAGCAGACATTTTGCAGCCACAAATCAATTTTCTTTTTAATATAGTGTGGGCTTATGTTTTGTCTTTCTTTTAGCCAATTGGCAATCAATGGTGATTAAATTATTTGATCCTCACCAGCAAATCTTCTTTTACTTTTAGATTCTATTACACATCAATCATGCCCTTCATTAGGCTCCTGGGGAATCATAACTTTCAAACAATTGCTTTCTTAAAATAGTCCAGGCCAGTAGTTCATCCACTGAAATCCAGATGGCTTATTAAGATATGTTTTGTATTTAAGGCTACCCACCTGAGAAGTTTAATTCTTACTGAATGTTGTAGATTGCGCCAAACAAAAATCATAAAGTCATAAAGGTATTGTCTATAATGCTCTTACAAAAATAAGCTACCAAATATGCAGAATTCGATTTTTATTTGTTTTATTAAGTTTCAGTGTGATGGTGCATTTCATGACCTCATGTAGCTCTGAAATGAACACTATGATATTTACGTTGGTATTGCTATCTGGAGGCCAGTTGAGATTGTAAGCTGTTTGATTTTAATGTATACCTTAGACAATGATGGAGAGGAGGACAGAAAAAGGCATGATAGAAATAAAGTACTAGGAACATTAAAATGTACAATATATGACTATTGTACAAGACAGCTAATGTGGGTAAGAAGTGGCATTCTTCCAAAACAGATGATCAGCAATGCATACATAAGAGAGAAAAGCATTGGGAGACATGAGAGGACTCTGTGAAAACAAGATGATTCAGGGCGGTGCATTTTATTAGGGTGCCTGAATTTAATGCCACTTCATTATTTTAGCCCCTTCTGAGTTATTTTGTTTAATAATCCTGTATCTTTTCATGTTTGTCTTTTAATTTCCTTTAAATTATTAATATATTCTATGAGAGGAATCAAACATAACTTTATCTATCTATACTCATCTCCCACAGGATATGACATATAGTAGTTACTCAAAAACATGAGGTTGTTTCTAAATAAATGACTGGTAAATATTATTAGCTAAATTGTATAAGAGTTGGTGTTTGCAGAGCATTACTTAGAGAATATCTCAATGGATAACATCTAGTTATTTGCATGCTTAAGCTGATGTGCATGTCACATGTTGCTTTATCATTATAAATGGGTTTTGCAATATGAATTGTTTCATTATGAACACACCTCTATTCCCTGATAATTCGAAATAATACAACAGTAAATTATTTTTTTCATGTTGCTAAAAAAGGCTATATGACTTTTGGACTTTACAAAGGGCTATATTTAATTTTTATTATATTTTCTGTATTACATATTAATACTCTTATTTTTTTCATGTAACAAAGCATGTAAAATGAATTACCAATCTGATATGTGAAAGCTGAATGATAAGCAATTCATTTTACTATCATAAATAAAGGAGGAGGGAACCTTACCAGTTGCCCTGCATGCAGTTGAACTCCTGGGATGCCTGCAAAAAGTAGGGAGAGGGAACTTGTAGAATCCACCTCCAGTAGAAAGACAGAGCATCAAGTGGAGGAAAAGGGTTGCCATCCCAGTCAAAAACTCTGACCAGAATAGTTCTATCTGAAGAACCGCATGGGAACAAAAAGAAGAAAAAGCCTGAGAAAAAGGAGGTCATTGGTAACAGGCCCAAATGGGATCCAGCTCAAGGGAGGCCCCAAGACCCACACTGTGTGATACTATAGTAACACAAACAAGAACCCTAGCCCCCTGCCTCAAAAGGCTCAACAAGCAGTTGAAAGAGTCAGATGCAGATATTTTGTCAAACCAATGGGCAAACTACCCCACCCCCTATGGTTGAATTGAAAATGGAGGAAGCTAGGGAGGAGGTGACCCTGTAAAGACCAACATTCTCAACTAACCTGGGACAAGATTTGTTAGACACTGGTCCGCAACCAGACAAGAATACACTAGCGGTATGAGGCCACCAACACATACAGTAGAGGACTGCCAGGTCTGGGTTCAGTCAGAGAAGATGTACCTAACCCTCAAGAGACTGAAGGGCCTTAGGAATGGGGAGGTCTGATGGGGTGGAGGATGGGGGTGGGGACATCCTCATGGAGATGGCAGAAGGAAGTATGGGATGTGGAACAGTCAGAGGGTAGACTAGGGGGGAAAAGATTGGAATGTAAAAGAAGTTTAAAGAATTAACACACACACACATATACACACAAGACTTTTAAGAGGTAGCATAGGTGAGTCCTGTTCTAGTTTGTAAGACAAAACAAAAAACAACAACAACAACAAAAAACAAACAAATAGAGCATCATGTTACAGACAGAGCCCTTTAAACCATGATAAAGGACTTGAATGAGAACAGAACTGATGTCACAGACATAAATCTACACATTTACAAATAGCTAGAAGGAAGCATGGACTCAAGAGACAGACAAATCTGATTTAAATGGTAGCTCTGTAACCATTCGAAGTTCAGATATTCAACAGAGAATCCTAAACATTTTATTTCAATGAATAACTGTATATTTTCTTAGATTTTTAATTAAATAACAAAAATTATTAGTTCTTAGAGAAGTTCACACAAGGAATTTGGTCATATTCACCGACCCTCCTTCAACTGTTCCCAGATTTACTCCTGTCTACTTACACATTCAACTATGTGTTCTTTAAAACATAACTAAGAAGTCCAACTTATGCTGGCCATATATTCTTGGAATTGTGGCCTTCTGCAGTAGTATTGTCAGTTATAGGAGGAACATTTTTAGAGAAGACTGAGGTTCTCTCACAGCTGACAGTAACTCCCCAGCTAGTATACCCAGTTCTTCTCTTCTGCAGGGATTTGGCGTATCGTCAGCTTGCTCAGGTATTGTGCACGCTGTTACAACCCCTGTAAGTTCATATGCAAAGCTCCTCTGCTGTGTCAAGAAGACTTTTTCTTCCCATTATAACATTTACCGCCTCCTGCATCTTCCACATTTCTACAGAGATCCAAGAGCCTTGGGAGGAGGGCTGCCATGTAGCGTTGCACCGATGGCTAAGCATTGCAAAGTTTCCCATTACCTGCCCTTGTGTCAGTTGTGAACCTCGATGTTAATTAACATCTACTAAGAATTAAAGTTTCTCTGATGAGAATTGAAAAAAAGCATTAATCTGTGGAGATAGATGAGAAGTCATTAGCAATTAAATATTATGTCTATTCAGAAAAAAATAATAGTAGGGATTATGACTGGAGCCTATAATATATCTATCAGTAAGTTGTTAGCCTAGTAATGTTGCCATGTATAGATTTCTTCTTGAGGAACACGACTTAAGTCCAATTATGAACTGGTTGGTTACACCCATACCTTTTGTCATGATTACACCAGTAAGTAATCATGGGCCTTGCTAGTCCAGTTATTTATGTAGCCTTCAGGGTTCACTTTTAGCTGGGTAACTCTGATGATTTTTTTTTGTATCCTCTGCTAGGAAGCATACAGTCAGCAACATCATGAATAGAAAAACTCAAGAATCTCCAATTAAAATAAGGATGTCCACCCCTGGCCAACTTACTTGAAGTCTTAGGTATAGAAATACAATAAGTGAAGAGGATAAATAGGAATATAAATCTGAAAGGAAGATGCAGAAGTATCTTTATTTACAGAAGATTGGATTACATGGACAAATAACAGTTTGTAAATTTTGTCTAATATTGTGATCACCTAGCACACATCATTGTAAATGATACCTGTTCCTACTGATAAACATGTAAAAATTCAAATGAAAATAGTACTTTCAAATGATGAGTCACATATGACATTAAATGAGTAAGATGCGCTCAAGCATTGCATGCCAAACCTATCAACATGAACTTGAAGCAGAGCAAGAAGTGCATAACAGGCAATGAATGTCAACAGTGGACACGTTTATAAAGCATCTTTTGCTTTATAGCTCTTTCCTAAATGAAATTACTAGACAGAGCAGTGTATTGCCTTTGAGTTATCAAAATTCTCACTTAAAATTCCTAGTGCATTAGGTTGTCCAAAACCAGAGATGGAGAAGGTTTGAGCCTTAGTATAACCTCACTCTCCATGGCTGCATTTATCACTTCAATCTCCTGATGGGAAAACCAAGACCTTAACCAGGTCAGCACGGATGGAAGGAATGAACAATAACCACTGAGGCAGACAGCCCTGTGTTTTCAATGAAGATTTTTTTCCCTTTACAGGAAGTGTAAATTCCGACAGAAACAATTAAGTTCTCCCCCCTCCACAGACTATAAATGATGCATTTTTAACTGGCTCGTTTGGCATTTCCTAAAGTAGATCCCCTGGAAACACTTGTTTCACTGGATATTTAAATGTGTGAAATGAAAAATACATAAACTTCAGGGTCCAATAAGTCTTGAAAATACTGGCTTAGAGTTAGGCCAATCCCTCTATTTCAAAACCCTCAGAGTCTCTAGAACGCTAATTGCATCAAAATCTCCAGGGGACTAAGAAGCAACTGGGAAACAGTTTCACAGAATAGTTAGTACAGTTGGGCTTACTGCTTCCCAGTGTTGAATTTTCTGTAATATTTCTATAAACCAACTCACCCAAGCTTTATTCCTACAGTCTGGATATTCAATGACTCCCAATGACTCTTTAACTCCAGAGTTAGTCACCAATATGGTAATCTCAGTCCATGAAGAGAACTTTAAGCATGGAGAGCAATGGTAGCCCCTTGGCCTTACATGTGTGCATTGAAACAGACATGAGAGCATCAGTCCCTTGATCTTTTTCTTTTGTCATCTCTCTGACAAGCTGAAATGTTGTACTCCACTTTGTGCTATCATTATGAAGCATCCCATAGTGCAAACCAGAACAACTTTGTGTCTCAACTCAGGCATTTGTCATGATAATGAAAAGCTGAGTAGTATAGCGCCTTGTCAGGACTTTTTTAATTTTATTTTTCTTGAACATTTTATGTATTTACATTTCAAATGCTATCCCCATCTCCCTCCCATACCCCCTTCGCCTCCCCCTGCTTCTATGAAGATGCTCCCACTCGCACCCACCCACTCCAACCTCAACGCCCTGGCATTCCCCTACATTGGGGAAATGAGCCTTCACAGGACCAAGGGCTTTTCCTCCTATTGATGCTAGGCAATGCCATCCTCTGCTACATATGTCACTGGAGTCATGGGTCCCTCCACGTGTACTCATTGGTTAGTGTTTTGTTCCTGGGAGCTCTGATGGGGTCTAGTTGGTTGATATTGTTGTTCTTCCTATGGGGTTGCAAACCCCTTCAGCTCCTTCATTCTTTACAAACCACAGTACAGAGCAAGATCCAGGACATTCTGCTCTGAGAAGGTTCCCTACTGCCATTTCCAGTCAGGCTTACCAAAGAACCCACTGATCTGGCATATGTAAACTGATTACTTTGATCAACTACTGGATCTATAAAGATAGGCATGATGATACAAGCACATGATCACATCTGCTTAGAAGGCTAAGTAAACCAGGAGGATTACAAGTTCAAACACCCTGTAACGTGTAGAATTAACTCAATGCCAGCCTTGACAAGTTGTGGAGCTCCTGTTTCAAAATGAACTCTAAGAAGACAGACGAGGCTATTTCTCATGTCAGAGCCCTTGCCAAACATGGGCTGAGAACCTATATTCAAATATCAATACAAAAGAAGGGACAAACTTATGCAAAGAAAATTGTAGTTCAAAGCAACCAAGTTTGTTAGTTGTTTTAATGGTGAATTATTCATTCTGAAGTCTAAAATAATTTATTAAAGTAACTTGACATACAACTAGCTATTGTATGTCGGATTGAAAGTATATCACTAAATTTAAAAATTGCATAATAACTACTAATTTGCCTAACTCCTTTCATTGAGAAAAGTATTTTGCTATTCATTCATGCCTTGAAAGTGTTAGTAGTTCATTCTCCTTTCACTACAAGCTTCTTTGTTGTATTACTAATTGATGACTTGTTTATCCATTCACCTGGTTATTCCCAGTTGTCTAAGCATTCATATACAAGTTTCTGAGTGCATATCTGATTTCACACCACCAAGGTTATATCCTAGTGAGTAAAAGTTGAGTCATGTGGCGACCGTATGATCAGTGTGGACATTGGTTTATTTTTCAGTGTCAATGCATTTTGCAAAGATCTACCTCACTTATATGCCCCAAAGCAAAGAATGGACATTATAATTTCCTCACATCTGCCCAAGACTTACCAGGTACTTTTATACTTCATATATTATAAAGGTCTTGAAGATGTACATCTTTGAGTATTTAATTTCTGAAGACTGATTTGGTGGTACTTTTTATGTGCCTTTTGCCTGATAAAACTTGGTAAGCTATCTATGAAAATGTTCCATTAATGCTGAGTTTCGAGCACTTCACACATATTCTGGTTGCAGGCCCCTTCAGAAAAGTATTTTGGTTCCCAGTTTGTAGCTTGTCTTTTCAAATTCCTGTAGAATATTTTGAGAAACAAGAAGCTTCATATTCTAACGAAGTCTAACTGATCCATTGGCTTTTCATGAACTATGCTTTTGTTGTTACAGCTAACTGATTTTTGCCTACCTCAAAGCCATACATATAATTTACTTTCTTTTAGCAGTTTCATTGCTTAGGGTTGTACTTTTAAGTATGTGACCTATTTCAATTTGCAAGGAATCATGGAGTTGGCTTGACCAAGCTGCCAGGTGCATCTTCTCTGACTGAACCCAGACCTGGCAGCCCTCTGCTCTATATGTGTTGGGGGCCTCATATCACCTGGTGTATGCTGCCTGGTTGGTGGATCAGTTTCTGAGCAATCTTGGGGTTTCATGTTAGTTGAGAATGCTGGTCATCCTACATGGTCACCCTCCTCCTGAGCTTCTTCCAGCTTTTTCCTAATTCAACCACAGGGGTCAGCAGCTTCTGTCCATTGGTTTGGATGTAAATATCTGCATCTGACTCTTTCAGCTGCTTGTTGAGCCTTTTGAGGCAGTTATGCTAGGCTCCTGTTTGTAAGCACCATAGCATCAATAACAGTGTCAGGTCTTGGGGCCTCCCCTTGAGCTGGATCCCACTTTGGGCCTGTCACTGGACCTCCTTTTCCTCAGGCTCTTCTGCATTTTTGTTCCTGCAGTTCTTTCAGATAGGAATAATTATGGATCAGAGTTGTGACTGTGGGATGGCAAACCTATCTCCCACTTGATGCCCGGTCTTTCTGCAGGAGATGGGCTCTACAAGTTCCCTTTCACCTCTGTAGGGCATTTCTTCTGAGGTTCCTCCCTTTAAGTCCTGAGAGTCTCTCACCTCCAGATCTCTGGAACATTCTGGAGGGTCCCTGTACCTCCTACTTCCGGAGGTTTTCTTTTTCCATTCTTTCTGCTGCCCCTTTGGGATTCAGTCCTTTTCCCCCAACCAATACCTGATCATGTTCCCCTCTTCCACTTACTGTTCCCTTTCCCATCCAGGTCCTTCCCTCCCTTCCCCCTCCCATAATTGCTTTCTTCTCCCTCCCAGGTGGAATTGAGATGTCTTCACTTGGGCCCTTCTGCTTGTTAACCTTTTTGAGTTCTGTGGACTGTATCTTGCGTATTCAGTACTTTTTGGCTAATATCCACTTAGTGATTACATGCCATGCATATCCTTTGGGTTCTGAATCACCTCACTCAGGATGATATTTTCTAGTTTCATCCATTTGTCGGCAAAACTCAGGATGTCCTCGTTCTTAATAGCTAAGTAATATTCAATTTTGTAAATGAACCACATTGTCTGTATCCATCCTGTTATGGGACATCTGTTGTTTCCCATTTCTGGCTATCACAAACAAGGCTACTATGAACATAGTGGACCATGTGTCCCTATGGCATGGTGGAGCATCTTTTGTCTCTATGCCCAAGAGTGGTATAACTGAACCTTTAGGTAGATCTATTTTCCAATTTTCTGGGGAATCTCCAGATTGATTTCCAGAGTGGTTGTACCAGTTTGCAATCACACCAGTGGTGGAGGAATATTCTTCTTTCTCTCCATCTTTGCCAACATGTGCTATCACCTGAGGTTTTGAGTGGAATCCCAGAGTCATTTTGATTTGCATTTCACTGATCATGAAAGACTTTAAATATTTTTTAAGTGTTTCTCAGTCATTTGTGATTATTCTCTTGTGAGAGATTCTTAATAAACATAAACTAAAAATCACTTTTTTATACACAAAGTATGATACACACACATACATGTACATATACATGTACATGTACACTTACTCATGCCTATACCTATATGTCTATACTACTCATACATATACATGATACCTTTGTCTTTTCACCCTCTTCCTTTTATTTGGTTACTTAATTTAAAAGAGATTTTCATGCACATTTTACTGTTTACCTGTTTTCATTCCTTATCTTGATGTCAGGAAAGTCTAAATATGTTGGTGGGGTTGACAGAAGCAGGATTCTCTTATGGGATAAAATTTTGTGTACCTAATGTTGAGCCAATGTGAAGCAAATTGCTTCAATTCATTTCCTAATACTCATTACCAAGGGAGAAGGTTAGAACGAGAAACAGTTTCCTCTAACCATATGATGGCTTCTAAACATGTGAAGGTGGCTGGTGTATCTGTTTGACCAAATTAATGTGAGGAAGCACTTGGATGGGAGCTCTGGATCACTGATCTTGCTCGTAGTTTGTGGTATGCTCATGGCCTACTGACAGCCAGGACTATAGGTTTCAACCTTGCGTATTCATTCACTGCAGTCATCAAAACCAAGTTCTTGAAATCTTTTCATCATTCCTACCTCACGTCTATTAATACTCCATATTTTTGTTGTGCTTGCGTATAGGGAATGCCGCATTGAGAACCCTGTAAAAGTTAGGTGCTCTAGAATTCTCTTGCATTCCCATTGTTTTATCTTCACACCATACTCAGCACCTCATTATACTTCCTGAAGTTTTATAAAAGTGACTTTTTCTAGAGTCTAAATAATTTAATAACCCTGAGCTTCAGGAAGCATCACTGGAGACATTAACAACATTTTAATATTTCCTTGAAGATGCCAGATACAGAGGGTACAGACTGAATCTGCTTTCAGTTTCTCCTCCATTATCTTAAGAATATTTCAGAGATTTCTAGCGGCACGCCCCCCAAAGTCCATGGAACACAGGTGTTTGGATTAAATCCTTCATTTAACATTTCAAAAATGATCAATTACTATTAGTTTGTAAGTAAGATGTACTAGCTACAGTAATGCAAGGAGCCTCCCGTATAAATGATACCAATGATCCGTCTATCAAGACATAGAAATACTGCTGTAGGTAGAAAGGAAATGGGCAGTTTATTGCATTCAATGGTTATTGTAGTACAGCTACAAAAGGAATACTTTGTTTAAGCCTTTGACTTAGTAGATGACTATATATCATTGTCTTGCACATTTAATAACAGGTAAGGAAGGAAACAAAGCTTCGTGGGTAAAGTACTGCACAAGCATATGGACATGAGTTTAGATTTCCAGACTCCGCCACAAAGATGATGATTAATAGCATATGCCAGCGCTGGCAATTTTCAGTGGTAGAGTGAGCAGTGTGCTGGGGGCTTCTCTTGAAGTCCAAATGAGAGACCCTATCCCAAACAGTATGGTATAGAATAAAAAGTGAAGACAAATGCACTGATCTTTAACATCTACCCACACACCCACATACACCCCAGAAGACAGAAGAGGGAAGAAGGAAGGAATGAAAAGAGAAAGAAACAAGAACAGAGATAATAGAAAGAACCAAGTAGAAAACTTTTCCCTGTAACAGAGGAGAGGGCATTCTCGGCTAAGAGAAATTTCAAAGGAATAAAATATCAGGATAAAGAAAGAAAAATAGAGCAAATCTCTGTGTCTATGGGGCTTGTGGGTAGGAGAGAGTGGATGGGGGGAAATGAGCCAGAATAAATGTTAGTGATGTGAGTGAGTTCTGTCCTGAACTGTGCTCTCAGGTAGCTCTGGGAATGCAAGACTTTGACCACATTTGCAGTATAGGAAGTTTGTTTCGACAATGTGAAGGTTCATTGCAAGAGCCATGTTGGAGGAAATGAGACAAGTTTGGAGGCTGACCCAGTCATCCAGGTGGGAAATGATACAAACTTGAACTTGTATCATTTATGATATGAATAAAATGAATATACGATATGTTCATTTCCCTATTTTTTTATATTTGTCCTAGTTTCTATTGATGTGATAAAACATCATAACCAAAAACATCTTGGGAAAGATTTGGTTTGTTTCACCTTACACTTACAGATGGCAGTCTATTACAGAGAAAAGTCAGGGCAGAAACTCAGAAAGGCAACAACCTGAAGGCTGGAGCTGAAGCAGGCATCATGAAGAAATTCTTGCTTACTGATTTGTTCCTTATTGTTTGTTCAGTCTGCCTCTTCTATACCGATATACAGTCACATATACAGGGTGACAGTGATCCCCTGGGCTGGGAGACCATACATAGATTATTAATCAAGGAAATGCCTTACAGAGTAGCCTTCAAGCAATCTGGATGGAGACGTTGTTTCAAATGAGGTTCTTCCTCCCAGATAACTCTAACTCTAGCATTGTGTCGAGTTGACAAAAATCTAGCTAGTAACTACACACGTATGCACGCACATGCAAGGCTAAAGACAAACTCATGCTAACGTAACTGTAAGGACAGATGATCTACAAGACTTGGTTACTGGTTGTAACTGTGGATTGAGGAAGCAAGAAATGCCGAAAAGTCTGGATGTAGATGTTAGTAATGACAGTTTCTAAGACAAAGGAAATAATACTTCACCCTCCCACCTTCCTATAGCAACCCTAATGGTCAAGAAGTCACTTTTGTCCCCTCCAAGTACTGAAGAGTCTTCAGAATTTGAGACTAATGCTAAGCTAGTCTTGGATAATCTCTTCTCTAATAGGCAAGTGATTTAGGAGTAGGCGCTAATTCAGGTTATCAGAATTTAGCATTGCTTGGCTATCAGGATTCTGTGCACAAACTGATACATGAATATGGCTGACTTGTTCCCTGTTTTCTTCCTTCTGCAATACATTTCAATGATATCTAGAACCTGCAATAAAGAAATCAATGGCAACGTGTATTCAGGACATAGATTATTAGCTAGGAATGGTGGCTTACCCCTTTAATCCTAGCACTTGGGGCAGAGAAAAGCAGAATTCTGAGAACTCGAGGTCTACATAGTAAGTTCCGGGACAGCCAGTGTTATTCAGAGAGAACTTACCTTTTTAAAAAAGCAAAACAAACAAATAAAAATTCACACACACACACACACACACACACACACACACACACACACACACATATATATATATATATATATATATATATATATATATATATATTTAAGCTGGAGAAGTGGTTCAATGTAAACAGTTAAGATATCTTGCTCACTGTTCTTACAGAGGACCCAAATTCAGTCCCCAGCTCCCATATCAAGTAGTTCAGAACCTCCTGTAACACCAGCTCTAGGGACTCCAATGCCTTTTTCTGGACTCTATGAGTAATTATACTCCTGTATATAACCTCCACATACACATATACCATATAATATACGTAATTCACAAAGAACATTGCCTGTTGCAGTTTGTTTTTTCTGGGAGTGGTTGAGAGACATTATTGTATAGGGCATTACCTCCACTGCTACTGGATATAAGAAAAAAAATTTGCTATGCTGTATGAATGAACCAGTTCTACAGGAGTGACCATCCCTAATGATTAGCAGTAGTCTTGGCTGTGCTGGTCTCAGAGGAGTATGGGAATGATGACAGGGATGGGCATGGGAGGATGAGAAAGAACCAAGGATCACACACTCACGAAAAAAATGGGTAGAAGGATGAATTTTTTTCTTTGTCTCTTTCCTTGTCCTATTTCTCATTAAAATAAAAACACAAGACAAAACACATACATCTCCTGAAAAGTAGCCATTCTATTCCAAGAAATCTTCTGAATGTCCACCAAGATCAAATGAGGTTCACTACTTTCCTAATCCTTCTTGGAAGAGAAATGCATCAGCTGTTCCTACCTAGCCTTGAGGGAAGCTTCAAATTTTCATTTATAAAAAATATGAAAGCTATAGCACATAATTTCCTAACCAAAACTCACTCTTGCTGAGGTACTTGTTTTGGTCATGTTTATTTATTATAACCATGAACATCCTTAGTCCACTGCCCTGTGTAGCTCAGGGAGTGGAAAAGCTTCTGTCCCTGGACACATCAGTGGCTTCCAGAATCATCAGGACAAAAAAAATTGCAAAATTCAAGGTATTGAAGTCCAAACTACAAAGAGATATAAAGGAATATGCAGGCATTAGAAAACTCAGTGCCAGGTGTTGAAAGCAAGAGGGGGACAAAAATCTATTACAGCAAAATAATCAAGTCTTTTCTTAAAGTTTAAGGGGAAAATCATCCTGTGTTGTGAAAAGATGGCGAGACGTGTTCATTGATCTTTTTAAGAGACAACAAAAAAATTGGCCGTCAACTGAATAAAAGAAAATGAAGTTCCATTAATACAATCTGTCGAAAGACAACTCAGATAAATTGATCAATGCAGAAGAAATCATTTCTAACCTTTCCCCCTATTTGGAGAGGATGTTTTTTTCCAAGAGAATAAACAACATGCATCATCAACTTCAAGTGATTTTTAGATGGCCTTTCCTGCAATCGTGGAAATGGAGCATTTCTGGAACTACGCATGGGATGCATTTTTTTGGTAGTATCAGACTGAAAATATCAATACATCTGAATAGATTTTGACACAATTTTTTTTCGTGTAGTTTCTTCCTTAATTTGTTCTTTAGACAGCTTTTAGAAAATAGAAAGGTATAAACCACAGTGTGGCTCCATTACTGTGTCTAGGATCACCCATTAGGGAGATTGCTTCAGAAGATAATCACATTACTTATAAGCCTATGCATAAAACTTTTTTAAAGGCTTATTTTTATTGCTTTAAATTATGTGTATGTGTGTCTGTCTGCATATAAGTGGGTGGGGCACACATCAGTGCAGATGCCCAAGGTAGCCAGAGGCTTTTAATCCTGAGGATGTGGAGTTATGAAACATCTGAACTTTGCTTTGGGAACCAAACCCATGGCCTCTGGCAGAACGGTATGTGCTCTTCACTCATTAGCCATCTTGCCAGCTTTCCATACTAAAGTCTTTCAATAAGCACTTTTCCCAATTTGAAGAACAAAAGAAAATGAAATAATTTTATAGGCATCTCAGCCTTAACTAAAATCAAATAAAAAAAAGGTAATTACCACACATCGCTCCATGTAAATAAGCTGCAGAGGTCTGTAGTAGGGCATTTGTCATTTGTGAAATTACAAGTTTGATTTGATCACAGAAAACAAAAAGCAGGCAAGGGGGTAGGAAAGAGAAGGGGAGAGAAAAGCCAGAAAAAAAAATCAATAAAAATTACCCTTTTGTTCTAAGCGTGTCTTGGGTATGGTTTTGTGTGTGAGTTGGGTGTGTCTATGTGCTAGGGCCTAGGCTCAACCTGCATCAATCCTCCATCTCCTTGCTTTTGGCTTTTCTTAAGGTTATACTAGAAAAATGGAGTCACAAACACCTCTGTAAAGTTACTAGTATTACAAATATAAGCATGCATGTGTATATGTGTGTGTATATGTAGTATGTATGTATACTACATATATATATTAGTGTTCTAATACCTTATGATATTTGTTTTGTTTTCTGACATAGAAGTGATTATGTGTAATTTATTGTGAATTACAAATTTTCAGATAGTTCAATTATATGTATACCTATTGCTTGGTATTCCCATGAGTGACTCCTATAAGAAAGTGCATATCCAAACACATGAATTTGCTAAAAATTATATTCACAAAATGACAAAAAATGATACCTCAGTATGTCAATCAGATATTTACTAATAATTTTCAAGCCAGCAGGTACTGAAACATTTCCTAAATTCTTTAACTAAAAGAAATTTATACTATATATTCTGATTTAGGTTTCCCCTCCCCAAACTCCTTTGAGATTCTCTTCATTTCCCTATTCACTCAACATCATGCCCTTTCTTTCTCTATCTCTGGAGAAAACAAGTAGGCAAACAACAGCAAAGCAACAGAATAAAAAGCAGAAACAAAGAAAACAAAAAGGAAACACACACACACACACACACACACACACACACAACCTACAAAATTCAGAAAACATAATATACAAGCAAAAAAAAAGCCCCAAAATGTCCAAAAGAAGTATGACATGAAAAGATGACAGATGAGCTTTCTCCTATTGGCCATTTCTTACCACACACCTCTTCTAAGTGGTTAACATTTCCTGTAGAATATACAACCCTTTAAGCACAGAGTTAACGTCCATGTTTTATAAGTGTATCTGTGGTTATTTATGTTGGACCCATTTGGATTCCTTGTAAATGCACAAGAAAGCATTTTTTCTCACCTGAAACCTTATCCTCGATTGGTTTCTACTGTTGTGATAAACACCATGACAAGAAATGTGGGAAGGAAAGGATTTATTTTATACTGCGGGTCACCGCCTATCATGCAGGGGTGCCAAGGAAGGAATGTAAGGCAGTAACCTGGAGATAGGAACTGAACCAGAGGCCGAGGAGGGATGTTGCTTATTGATTTATCCCTTTCTTATATCTACCAGGCCTCATACCAAGGGAATCCCCAATGCTGAACTCCATCATCAATACAGAAAATCCCCAGAGTCCTTTATCTCAATTGAAATTTCCCCTTCCCAGATGACACTAGCTTGTTTCCAGTTTGGATGGATGAATGAATGAATGAATGAATGAATGAATGAATGAATGACCCAGCACACATTTCAAGAATTACAGCCACAAACACACTAGAGAACCCACACAAGAGTAGGATAAAAACCATCTGAGAATCTTAGTAGAGAGCATCACCTCAGATATGGTCCTTTAGCTCTAATGAAATTCCTTTTCTGGAAAGTACCCCAGTATCTAGACAGGTCAAGCATGTGTCTTATGCCATGTAATAAACTCAGCACAACCTTTTAAACAAGAACAGTTCTGGAAACCAAAGAGAGGTTTTAAGAAGACTAATTAGGGTTGGAGTTAAAGAATAACATAAATTCTTTATTTTATTAGCAACCTCCAATAGAGCATTTTAGGATTTATTAAATGTTTCAAGAATAGTTTCTCTTCCTCCCTTTTCTTCTCTTCTCCCTCTTCTTCCTCCTTGTATTTCTCTATCTGTTTGTTTTATTTAGTAATGTGAAGAGAGATGGCATCATAAAAATGTGAAGATCCATAGAAAAGTAAGAAAGCAGCAATTACAATAATTCTCCAGGATTCCCTTAATTGTATCCCAGGAAACTGAAAATAAAACCTATTCAGTGAAACATTTCTTTCAGCCTAGCTGACCCAAACATAGTTTGAGCAATGCTTCAGTTCATAAAGTTCATAACACTGTGCAGTAAGAGAACTTTAGCATCTGTATTCCAGAAGTCCCAAGCAGCCTAAAGGTCCCTACAGATTTCTGTTTTCTTTTCCTTCTGAAGCTGTTGTCCATCTAAGAAAGGACGGGGACTGTTTTGCCCACTCCTGGAAGGTGAGAATGTGAAATTGTTTTCATTTCTTCCCTATCACTGAGAATATCACTCAACACAGCTGAAGTCTTTAGGAAATGAATTAGAGAAAAAAACTACTCCGAGGAAAACTGCTATGCATAAAGAATTTCATGATTGCTCAGTGTAGATCATGGAATCAATTCACCCCTGGCTTGTATCTGGCATACTTCACAGACCACAACTCACACTCTGCCTGTCATAGCCTTCCTCTCCTCCAGTGCATACCTTCAAGGCTACACTATGCTAATATCTGAAAGACATTCGCACGAAGACGGAACACATGCCCACTCTTCACCATCATTCGCAGATTTGGTTCTAAAAAAATCTAATAATAAATTCCAACCATAAATGGACAATAAAGATCTCTGTAATTTATTACATTTTATTTATTGTGTTTGGAGGGCCAGGTTGCTAAATTATTTATCTGTTACATCTCAGGTAAATTTGTAGTGTGTAGGTGAAAAACTATGAGTATAAATGTGATGCTCAGAAATTAGTAAGTTATGGGGATCTCAGTCCCAGCAGGTACACTTATATCACAGCCCCTGCATCTATGGCTCATGTGCAGAAAGGTCATAGGACCCAGAATACAAGAATTCCACTGTGAGACAGTCCATTGTAGAAATTGCATAAAGAAGACCAGAACTAAGGAGATATCGATAGACATAGTAATTTAAAAAGGGAATATTTTTGGGAATATTCCCATCCCCATACAAAGAGCCATATGCAACTGATAACTTCTGGAAGAAGGAAAATAAGCCTCTCTTAGGGTAAGTTCCCTTATTACTTGTCTAATGCAGAGTGGTCAGCCTGAAGTCATACATATGCCAGCAACCAAAACAGAATAGGCAGAAGATAATGAAATATTATTGAAAATGTATGAATTGGTGAAAATTGAAGGACCAGGTGGGAAGGGGGAGGGGAGATGGGATTGCAAGTGAAATGAGTAAAGAGAAAGCTAGCACTGAAGAACATTTGAGGACCTGTATAGAATTTTGTGCAGTGGAAACTTTCCATCTTATATGAAAGTAATGTTAATGAAGTCTCCAAATAATGAGGGAGATTGAATCCCAGCTTCACTTGGTGATAAGCTTCCAGTATGGTGATCGAGTTTCATCCAACTGAGGTATTAGGCAAAAGGGTTCCATAGAAATTCCCAACAACCCAGGCTGTTGCCAAGTCAATATGTTGCTCTTTGCAAACTGACAAAAAGGGCCCATTACTGAGGCCAACACCTGTACCATGCATTGAACAGGGAGAGGTCAAGGCAGTACCTACTTTAGAACTTTTCCTCTCATGTTCTAATGTCTATGCTGCAGAAATGTATTCTACAGGCTACCAAAAATGAAAACTAAACACTAACCCAGGCCACAAAATTTTGATAACAATCTGCCCTACCTAAAGAATATGCTAAGTCAACAGAGACACAAAACTTGAGGGAGTATCTTAGTTAGGGTTTCACTGTGGTGAAGGGACAATATGACCAATGTAAATCTTACATAGAAAAACATTTAACTGGGGCTGGATTACAATTTCAAAGATTCAGTCCATTATCACCATGGCAAGAAGCATGGCAGTGTCCAGGCAAACATGGTATTGAAAGAGCTCAGACATCTTGACCATTAGGCAGCCTGGAGGATACGATCTTTCACGGGTAACCCAGAGGAGGCTCTGATTTCGCTGGCCAAACTTAAGCACATATATGAGACCTCAAAGTCCCACCTCCAGAGTGACATACTTCCTCTAACAAGGCTATACGTCCTCTGATAAGGCCACACCTCCTAATAATGCCCCTTACCATAAGCCAAGCACACAAGGAGTATCTAAATAAAGTCTGATTTGACATAATGCCTACTCGATGAGATGGAACTCAACAGTGCTTGGGTGACCAACAACCAGACACTAAATATTACAGTGAACCTAGAGTGAAACCAAATACTACTGCATTTGAAAAGTAATAATAAAAGACTTCTAATGGTATTATGCTATACTTATAGATTGGTTGCCTTTTTCGACCATTATCCTCTCAGAGAAGAACAAGTACAGAGAACCACAGCCATACATTATATAGAGAGTGGGAAACATGAAGCTCTAAATGAAATATATCTCCAACCAATACCTCCCTTCAGAGCTCAGGGAACACTATAGGAGAGGAGACCGAAGGGTTGAGAAGACTTAGGGTCCAGAGGAGACCAGAAGAAAAAACCCTCTAAATCAACAGCTGAGCAAGCTCATATGAGCTCCTCACATCTCACATTCTTGCAAATCATTACCTCAAGATTTTGCTTAAGCTAATTCTTCAGTAAACTATATATATACATATATATATATATGTATATAGTGTGTGTGTGTGTGTGTGTGTGTGTGTGTGTATTCTAATGTTCCTGCTGTATAGGATACTTTTATAGGATAATGCCAATTAAACTCAAATATGTATATGAGTTTAATTGGCGTTATCCTATACAAATTATTATGCTCATACTGGAAGTTATAAATTGTCAAATAAAACAGCAAGTACCAGAGGAAGAATACTTTCCATTGAGCTGGTTACAGGTGTCCCAGGAAACATAAAAACAAACATAAAAACATTGCTCTTGGTTACTCAGAACTTATTGTAAGACCCTATTGCTGAAGACTCCTCAAACTTTGGTCACAGAACACTTAAGGCTGTAGTGACTTGGAAGTTCCATCCATACTGTCTAGGTATCATAGCACCAGAAAGTGTTACACAGGCTGCTAGAGGGGAGAAAACAGCATCAGCTCTGCTTTAAACCTTGTGAAGTATAATAGTAATCTTCACGCCAATAGATGTCTATGAGTGCAATAGTGGTTCAAATGGTAAGAGGGTAGCCAACCACTTTCTGAATGGCTTTAAAGCCAGCTCTACAGGAAGAAATAAGTGTCAAGTACTGAGAATCTGGAGTTTGTAGGCCACAGGGGTGAACCTAATTCTTTTTTCTAAACAGATATAGTATCAAAATGAATCTACTAATAATCTAATCTAATAATAATTCTAATAATGATGGTGAACCTAAAAACATAATAAGAGATTATTCTTATCTCATTACTTGCAGACTAGTTCTCAGACTTCATTAGAGAAGCTGTTAGGCAGGGGATTGTCGTTTAGTGCAGAAATTTACAACTAACTGGTGAAAAGAGTAAGTAACTGTGGAAAGTTCAGCAGCAAATGGGTCATCTATATCATCTCCTACCCAGGGCTCAGGGACTACAATGGAAGAAGGGTAGAAAGATTATAAAATCTATAGGTCCAAGAAGTCTGGAGTAAACAGTGTCTTCTGGACATGCCCTGCTGCCCTGAAGGATTCAGCATCTGCAATTGCCTGCACAAGGCTTGGACAAGATCTTGACACTCAATACTATATGAAGTGGGAAAAGATTCATGAGCCGAAACCCTTAAGTGAGGAGCTATGGAAAGATGAAGGCTTCTGCAAGAGGGAGAGTAGGATTTCTTTAAGTGTATAGTGCCTGATAGGTTCATCATGATCCCATGGATGTGGCTACACTTAGAAGTATATGGATAGGACAAATAGAAGTCAATAAGAAAGTAAATAAACAAATGAGATGTGAGATTGAGGAGGGCTTAAGGAGGCAAAAATGTATCTGGAGGAAGTTAAGGGTAACATTTGGGGTGAAAGTGATCAAAATATATGGAATTCTCAAAGAATTAATAAAAAGATCTATTTAAAAACGAAGAATTGGGTAATAGTTCTGAAGCAAGTTAAAAACCTAGCAAGAAAAAAATACATGGGGTCTTAAATTTCAAGTATAATCTATTGGTTTGATATGGTCTTCTAAGCCAACAAGAACATCATTCTCAGAACTCTAGATGGGCATGCTTCACAGGGACCTTGGGAGCTGTATCTCCACAATTCGTTGGGATCATATACTGCTCCCAAGGCTCCAAGCAGAGGCTATATTGAAACAAGCTGGAGATACCTATAATCCCTAAATTCACTCTAGTGTGAAAAATGTCCTCCCCTGGAGAATAGAAGTTGTTCATAGCCAAGTATTTTCCTGTATTGTCAGTTTCATGGATTCGAGAGCCTTCCTTCTTTCCATGTCGTCTTCAACTCTGAATTAAATTGTTTGTAGTCATATCATCTCATAGCACTTCAGCCAGTTATGTAAAGTCAATCCTTTAGCATTTAACACATATGCTTTCTTGTTTATGGAAATATAAGTAGGCTTAGATTTACCCAAATGTTTATGTTTCAGACTCCTGTTTGTTTTTTTAATTTCTTGTTTAAATTTCTCTCCTATCTTACTCTGAGCAGTCAGAAAGTACTAGGATTTTGATTACAAATCATCTTAGTTAAGTCCTAATGTCTAATTTCTACCTTCTATACAAGAGAACGTTTCTCTGCTAACTTCTTCGTCAATTTGTACTAGAGATCACTTTCACCCCAGTTTATAACTTGTTTTGTCTCTACTTAAAATCATTTAAGGATCCTGCTTCACATCCTTATTTCTAGCTTAAAATTCTTTTCAGTTGTCCCAATTATGACCCTTTAACTTAATCTGATTTTACAAATTGAGCAAGGCCCTTATTGGCTACCCAGATATTTTACTACATATACTAAATATTGTTAAATTAATGGAATATACTAAATATTGTTAATCATTACTCTCTGCAGGTCATCACCCTTGTTGCCATTTGACTACAACAGTTGCTTTGCACTTGGCTTTTGACAGTTAAATCAAGTCACCTGTCCTCCATTCATTTCAGGTATTTTTTCATTTTTGCTAACAATGAATGCAATTTTACAGTGGACTTACCTATCAGTAGCCTCTGACCCACAAATGATAGCTCTTCATTCAGTGTTGAAAGTGGATATTAAATTGAATTATCTTTTTCCCCTTAGTTCTGCTATCATTATTGCTTCAAGTATTTATGGACTCATATTCAGTACATACACACTTGTAGTTTGAGATTTTTCAGACAAATCGACTCTTTTATACTATAAAACTTCAATTTCAATCCCTAGTAAAATTTCGTTTTATTGGTTTTTTTATATTAGAATAACCACTTCAATTCGTATGTGAATGGAGTTTGCAAACTGTTTCAATTTCTTTGTGTCTTAGCACATAAATTGTTTTGTATAGCTAAAATGTTTATCTTTTTGTTGGAGTGTTTAATTCATTTATATTAACAGTTTGCTATTCTCTCTCTCTCTCTCTCTCTATATATATATATATATATATATAGTTCTTTCTTACTTTCTTTTTGTTTTGTCTTCAAATAAAGAACATTTTCTGATGAAACCTTTAAATATTTTATTGTTTTAATGAAGTTTTCCCATTACTTCTTTAGTGGTTAATCTAACTATTGTAGTAATCATCTAAACTTGTAAATTACTTCAAATTAATACTGACATAGCTCTAGCATGATATCAAAAGCTTTGTCCTGTTTGACTCAATCCCCTCCTGAAGGCTTTATACAATTGGTGTTATGCAAAGTATTCCTTTAGGGGCTGGAAAAATAGATCAGCTATGTATCTAAAATTATTCCTTTATATATTACAATTCCCTAATGATATTTTGAAAGTAATTACCACCACGTCTTCTCTTAGTTACTTTTCTATTACTGTGATAATACAGCATGACCAAGGCAACATAAGAGGTTATGTAAGCCTTACGTTTTCACATAGATAGGGTTTATGGTCATCCTGACAGAAGCATACCAGCAAACTAGCAGGCATGATGTTAGAGCAGTAGCTGAGAGTGGACATCTTGTGTCATAATCACAAGGCAGAAATAGCTAACTGTGAATGGCATGGACCCTTGAAACCAAAAACCGTGACTCCAGTTACATGTCTTCTCCAATGAGGCTACCTTCTAATCCTTCCCAAACAATTCCACCATCTAGAGACCAAAATTTCAAATACATGAGCTTTAGGGACCATTTTCATTCTAACTACCACCTATCTTTTTAAAAACAGCCAAAAAGCCACACTTTAGATTTAGATTTAGATATAGTAATTTCTCACGTACCCTTCCTGATTGCCTTCCATTTTTCTTGTCTATTTAAGTCCCAATCTGGCACAGTTTTCTTATTGCAGTACGACTTTCTGTGTACTCCTTCTTTTCCTTTATTGTCAAGTACATTAGATTTCTATATATTACAGTCTAAACAATACAATTGTTTAAGTGGATTTACAAATTGATTTTTAAACTAGTTAAGAGAAGAAAGAGGAAGAAATGAGCAATTATATCATCTTGTAATTGCCTATGTAATTATGCATTTGAGAGCTCTGCATACTCTTTGTATTTGAGTTACTGACTGGCATAAGTTGCTTTCACTCTGAAGAACTGTCTTTAGTATTCTAGTAAAACAATTCTGACAGAAAGTATTATCTTTGGTTCTGTTTAGAAATGATTGTTTTTCATTTGGTGATGGTAATTTTCTTGTATATGTGAAACTGGGTTGACAGTTATTTTTATTGACAGCACTTTAGCTCACCTCCCATTGCCTCCTGATTTCCATTGTTTCTAATGGAAGTCAGCTAATCATCTTCATAGACACCTTTGGATATTTTGCTCTTATTGATTTCAAATTTTCCTTTTTTTTTAGGTTTTAAATTTTACTTATTATGTTTGGTTATATATATGTGTACACGTATGTACATTCAGATACCATGGCACATCCTGGTGATCAGAAGAGAAGTTGGAGGATTTACTTCTCTCTACCTACACTGTGAGTCCTGCAGCTGAAGCTCAGAGAATCACTCTTAGAAGCAAGTGTCCTTAACCTTTCATTTATTGTACCAATATTTGAAGGTTTTATTATCTTAACCAAGGTATGTATGGGTGTTGGTAGATTTTTTTGTATTGATGCTACCTGAATAAATAGATGGCCATCTTTGGATAGTTAGATGTCTTTTTACAACTCTTTTGCAATTTTAATTTTAATATAATATTTATACCTTTCTATCTTTGTTGTGTTTCTTGTAATTCCTATATGTGTATGTGAGTATGTTACTAATTTTATAGGAATATATTTTATGAATTTTTAAGTTTGTTTTCTCTTCTTTCTGACTTCTCTTATGTATTACCATACCCTTATTACAATCTCATAATTTTACGTTTGGACTTTATGTAATGTCAAATTTTCCATTTTGCTATTTTGAAGAATTTATATATTGTGGCAAGAACCTTCCCCTAATGAATAAAGATTTTAGGGGATCAATCACTAGGCAAGGAGTAGACAGGACTTTCAGGTCAGAGGGGGCAAGAGAGGAGGAGAAAAGGGACTTGAGGCTTTTGGGACAGAGAGAGAGCTGGGGGTAGAAGATGTAATGAAATAGAGTCCCCAGTTAGATGGATTTAATTTGGTATGGCTTACTGATTAGAATGTTAGTAGTCGTGCCCAGTGATTGAGTTACCTGTTGATTCTAAACTAAGTTTGTGTGGTGTTTCCCTTCATGCAGTGACTCAACTGAGTTTAAGAGGAAGATATGGAGCATGTGGAATTTGGATACGCGGAGCTGGCATGGTAACAATTCACTAAAGCAACTTAATGAGTTGAGTGGAGACATTTCGGGAGCTCTGGGCCAAGGAGTCTGCCAAGTCTGGCTGGAAATGTGAGTAGAGTTCACAGCAAGAGAGCCCGAGATTGGCAGTCTTTACCTGGGTCTAGCCATGGAGGCAGTAAGGTGGATGGAGTCAGAAATTAGCCAGTGATAGCATGGGATGGTAAATCCTTTTTTATTATTTAATGCTACAATACATTTTATTTACATAAACAATTTTTTAAAACTGTCAACAGACTTCATCTAATTATTGGACATGGTTACCTGTAATCTTTTGATTATATTTATAAAATCTGTTTTGTTTGTTTGCCTATTCATTTCACTTTGCTTCCCATCCAATGTCCTTAGTCTTTCTTGTACAAGTCAAAGTTTTCTGTTTATTCAAGAGTCTTACTATTTTTAACAAGCAGAAAAATTTTACTAAGTGTATTTTAGAAGTTTATCTGAGAGGTTCTGTTTGCAAGCTTATTAATTTGTGTTCATACATTTATGAAGTATAAGATGATGTTTGAAATTATAGTTTCTGGTACTTTACTGAACTAATTCTCTTTTTCCTTGCTAAAGCACAATATCTTGGCTCAAATTTTAACCTTTAATCTCACCTTGTCACCTAGAGAGTATGATGGTGTTTCTGCATCTACATATGGTGTTTAAATGCATGTAGTCAGATATACTTTGATATCTTGTTGTTGGGTATGTGTATATGTACTTTAAAGGTTGAGCTTATGCCATGTCTTCACAGATAAATGCTGAGTCAGGCTTGGTAATGTAAAGGACAGTATGACATGGTTTCATGCCTCTGGACCAGAGCCAGCAGAGTGTGGGCTTCCACAAGTGTTCATGGTTGTTGTGCACAAAGGTTGTTTGCATAATAATGTACATATTTTCACATTCCTCCTTCAAGGAACGTCCTCTCTGTCAAGATTATTAATGATTCCATGATAATCAGAGGCAGCATTAGTCTGGGGGGCTAGGGTATGTCTATGTCTCAGCAAAATGGTAAAACGTTGTGACCTTCATAAGGGACCTTAAACATGAGTTTGAAAAAATATATTTTCTCAACTATGGAAAATAAAAGGATGCAATATGAATTGTATACAGAGCTTCACAAATATAAAGGAACAGAAAGAGCTGCAATATCCGCCAGCTTATCAGAAAGATACAGAGACAGATACTAATGAAGGCAGATTCCCAAGTTCAAAGTCAGCCTGGGACACAGGGATTTTAGGTCCAGACGTGGTCAGAATTGTGATTCCACAGTGGGTGCCACCCAGCTATCTTATTGTCTGTGCTTGTGCTATCTGATTGCTGTCTCTTCCTAAGAATCAAGGGGCTGGGATCATGGCATGATTTTTGATCTGCAAGAGATGAGATAGCTAGTGTTTTTAGACTAACAAGAAAGCTGTCAAGAGCACAGAAAACACAGCACATAGGCTGCCAACTTGGACCCATGATTTGACTTCAATGCATTTGTTTCACTGCTCTCAAACAACTATTCTTTCAGAACTCCTCTCCAAACTGGGATTGGTCCTTAGCAGAAAGATAAGTAGATAGGTAGATAGGTAGACAGACAGACAGGCAGACAGACAGACAGGTAGGCAGACAGATAGATAAATGGGTGGGTGGGTGGATGAATGGGTGGATGGGTGGATAGATGATAGTATTTAGGTATTTTAGATGTATATATTACAGCTTGTAGTAAGAAGTGACTAGTTTCTTAGAAGGGATAAATTTTGAGCAAGTACACATTCTTCCAGATTCCCAGTGGTGACTGCTATTAATTTTGTATCTTGAGTCATAAAAGTTTCATTTGGAACAGTATAAATTTGAACCAAAATTATATGTATTGGGGTTTTGGTTTGCTGTTGTTCTTATATTGGCTTTGTTTTTGTTTGGGTTTTGGTTATTTGTTCCCAATGAGAGCCTTTGGTAAGGATACTGTATGTGATTTGAATAATGAATGTTTTCTTGGAATCGCTCATCTTTACATATGTATTGGTCTAGAGTAGAAAACTTGGCATAGATTTGTTTTTCTGAAAAAGAGATTGGAGAGGGAGCTGCAGCAAACAGAGAACATAGAGATGGCATTGACTTTTGCTCCTGGTGACATCTACATTTTCTTGAACTGAATGTAGTGGTATATGTAGGTAGTCCCAGAATTTAAGTGGTAAAGGGAAAAGTATCAAGAATTCAAGGGGGGTTGGGGATTTAGCTCAGTGGTAGAGCGCTTGCCTAGGAAGCGCAAGGCCCTGGGTTCGATCCCCAGCTCCGAAAAAAAGAACCAAAAAAAAAAAAAAAGAATTCAAGGTTATCCTTGGTTACAGTCCGTATCTGAGGCCACTCTGAGCCACATGAGATGGCCTTTAAAAAGAAAGGAAGGAAGGAAGGAAGGAAGGAAGGAAGGAAGGAAGGAAGGAAGGAAGGAAGGAAGAAAGAAAGAAAGAAAGAAAGAAAGAAGAAAGAAACTAAAAAAAAAAGCAGTGTGTAATTGTTGCCTATCAATTTTCTTGACTGAAATTATTTTGCTGGAGAAAGAATTCAAGAAACTTGTCACCCTCCCATTTTTAAGTGGAGAACTTTGAATTACTATTGTTTCTGTGCTTGGCAATGGTCTCTGAAGCTGGTTCCATACAACTCAATAAAGATGTGCATGAAGAGAAATTGAATGAAGTAAGCAGAGTTAACCCTTACTGTGCAAGGTTTTGTTTTTTGTTTTTTGTTTTTTTGTTGTTTTTTTTTTTTTTTTGTTTTCATTGAATCTAATTAATTGAATGTGTTGCGAGAAGAGTCGGGGGAATTGTTTCCTTGTTCTATTTTGTATTTTTTTATTGGATATTTTATGTATTTACACTTCAAATATTATCCCCTTTCCTGGTTTCTCCCTCTTGAATCCCCATCCCCCTACTTCTGTGAGGCATGCTCTCCCTCCCTCCTTGCCTCCTACCCACTCTCACCTCAACACCCTGTCATTCGCCTATACTGGGGAGACTACCCTTCACAGGACCAAGATCTTCTCCTATTGATGTCAGACAATGCCATCCTTTGCTACATATGCGCCTGAAGCCATGGGTCCCTCCGTGTGTACTTTTTAGTTGGTGCTTTAGTTCCTGGGAACTCTGGAATGGTCTGGTTGGTTGATATTGTTGTTCTTCCTATGGGGTTGCAAACCGCTTCAGCTATTTCAGTCCTTTCTCTCGTCCATTGGAGTCTCTGTGCTCAGTCTGATGGTTAGCTGCAAGCATCCTCATCTGTATCAGTAAAGCTCTGGCAGAACCTGTCAGGATACATCCTGTCTGCAAGCACTTCTCGACATCCACAATAGTGTCTGGGTTTGGTGCCTGTATATAGGGTGGATCCCCAGGTGAGGCAGTCTCTGGAAGGCCTTCCTCTCAGTCTCTTCTCCATACTTTGTCTCCGTATTTCCTCTCTTGAGTATTTTCCCCATTCTAAGAAGGACTGAAGCATCTACAATTTGGTCTTTTGTTGAGCTTCATGTGGTCTGTAAATTGTATCTTGGGTAATCTGAGCTTTTGGGCTAATATCCACTTATCAGTGAGTGCATATCATGTGTGTTCTTTTGTGACTGGGTTACCTCACTCAGGATGCTATTTTCTAATTCCATCCATTTGCCTATGAATTTCATAAAGTCATTGTTTTTAATAGCTGAGTAGTACTCCATTGTGTAAATTACCACATTTTCTATATCCATTGCTCTGTTGAAGGACATCTGGTTTCTTTCCAGTTTCTGGCTATTATAAATAAGGCTGCTATGAACATAGGGGAGCTTCTTTTGGGTTTATGCCCAGAAATGGTATGGCTGGGTCCTCAGATAGTACTATGCCCAGTTTTCTAAGGAACTGCCAAACTGATTTCCAGATCAACAGGCTGAGAAAGAAATTGGGGTAACAACACCCTTCACAATAGTTACAAATAATATAAAATACCTTGGAGTGACTTTAACCAAGCAAGTGAAAGATCTGTATGACAAGAACTTCAGGTCTCTGAAGAAAGAAATCAAAGAAGATCTTAGAAAATGGAAAGATCTTCCATGCTCATGGGTTGGCAGGATTACTATAGCAAAAATAACCATTTTTCCAAAAGCAATCTACAGATTCAATGCAATCCCCATCCAAATTCCAACTCAATTCTTCATAGACTTAGAAGAAGCAATTGTCAAATTTATTTGGAATAACAAAAAAACCCAGGATAGCAAAAACTATCCTTAACAATAAAAGAATTTCTGGGGGAATCGCCATCCCTGACCTCGAGCTCTATGAAAGTGTAAATAAATGGTCTTAATTGTCTAAGAAGAGTACAAACTAAAGTGCTAAACCAGTCACATGTCTGGTGTCAAGTGAAACCAGCATTTTGTGTGTGATCTGGTGGCTCCTACCCCTGATGACTTCCCATGAAGTTCTTAATCATAGTGATATTTGTATGCATGTGAATGTATGTGTTCATACATACACACACACACACACACACACACACATATATATATATAAATTTATATACATACATATATATATATATGCATGCATGTATCATTATATAAGTTTTAAAGACTGAGAACTGCTTTTGGGAATTAATTATCATTTACTTCTACCATGAGTTCCCTGCCTTAAATTTATGTTATTAGGTTTGTACAGCAAGTGCTTTTGTACCATGCTTTTGTGCTCATGAATATTTTCGGAAGCCTCTTAAAACTGTAAACGAAATGTTATTTGGAAATTAAAATGCTAGGTAAAAGGAGAAAAGGCAGATTACTTGATTTCATCTATTATTTTCATTAGTTTATTTATTTATTTTACATCCTGATCCCAGCCCCTTTTGCCTCCTCTTCTCCCTGTTCCAGCCTTATAAATCCCTTCTCTTACTCCTTCCTGCTCTCCTCAGAGAACAGGAAGCACTCCTAGGGTACCATCTTCCCTGGACATCAAGTCATGGCAGCACTAAGCCTTTCCTACTGAGGCCCAACCAGGAAGTGTGGCTAGGGAAGTGGACGCAGTGTCAGGCAACAGACTCAGAGACATCTTCTTGATCTAAGATTTTAGGAGACCCACCTGAAGACCAAGCTGCACAACCGCTACAAATGTGTAGGGCATCTAGGTTTAGCCCCTGCATGCTCTTTGGTTGGTGGTTCAGTCTCTGTGGTCCTCCATAAGTCAAGTTACTTGACTCTGTAGGTCTTCTTGTGGTGTCCTTGACCCCTCAGGCTCTCTCAATCCTTTCCCCAACTCTTCCACATGACTCGTCAATCTCTGTCTCATATTTGGCTGTGAATCTGTGTATATACCTCCATCTGCTGATGGATATAGTCTCTTAGGAGACAGTTATGCAAGGCTCCTGTCTGTAAGCATAACAGAGGATCATTAATACTGTCAGGCGTTGGCTCTCTCATTTGGGATGGGTCTGAATGCTAACTGGTCCTCTGAAATATGCTAGAATTTTCCATCTTCTTCCAGAAATCAATAATATCCTTATTTCTCTAACACAGTGTTCCCTGGAATACCTATGAGAAATGTTTTTGCAGATTATATCACAGTATATTCTTAAAATAAACACCTATTACCAAAGGCAATTTGTATGTATTGCTTTCTTGAGAGTTTAAAGAACCTACTTACATAGCTTTCATTTTCAACGAAAAAGTACCACCAAACATCCATGTTACCTTGAACAAGATTAGCTTTCTCTTTTAATTATGAATGGGTCTGAGTGTTTCAGGTTCTAGAGTTAGCTTCCAGTGATTTTGTTGAAGACTCTTTGCTGAAGCTTTGTTGTTGTTGTTGTTGTTTAATTTGATAAGAAACCTAATTATTGTGTGAGTATAACATTGTATATTTGCCCCAACAAATAATTATAGGAGTGGTTTTGTGGGGTTACTTGAGTTAAAGGAACTTGAGATTTATGACTGTCTCGGGTATGACTAGAGCAGACCACATAGAAAAACATTTTAAACCATTTTCCTGCAGTGCGGTGTTGATGCTTTCAACTTTTAGATCGAGTCAGGAAAGAAGAAAAGCTTTGCGAGAGGATGTATTACAAATTCATTCCCTTCCTATTTCAAACTTATTAAAGACAAGTGCATAGAAGCATCATTATTTAAACTGCCTCCCTTTCAAGTGTTCCAGGCAGATGTTCATGTAGAGAAAATGCTGGATCTCTCTTGTAAGACAGGGAAGTGACATTTCTTGAGGGTTCTTGTTGAAAATGCATCTTTGGCACCATGTCTTTAAACATCTGCACGAGGAAAAACATCTTTATTACATTTGGGAGAGAAGCAAGGCACCCAACCTCTCAATCTGTGAAGCACATTTCCTCAGTCAAGTATCAGAGAAAGAGTCTGAGGCTGTGTTCCTGCAGGAGAAAATACTGGGTCTGTGAAGTACAGTGTCAAGGTCCCTTCTCTTTAAGCATTAATAACGTTCTCACATAACAAGAGAGAACCTTGCAAACATGAATTGAAATCTCTGCATTCTCTAGGAACCACTGATATTCTGTACATTTTTCCTATGTGTGCTATCATTGTCAGAGTTGCAGGTAGGCAAGGAAATTAGGATGCAGTGAGAAATGGCAGCGCTTTAAAGAAGAGTCAACTTTTCTAATACCCAAGGTCATTTATTTTATTTTATTCACTTCAGCACCTATGGATTGAGATGCTCATAGCTCCTTAGGTCTTTCCTGAGTTTTGGTGCCATCAAAACAGGAACACACCAACGAGTTCAAAGCTAAGATTGGTCACTACTGTTGAGCAATTTTTCAAGTAAAGCATTTCAATGCTTGGCACCTTACTTATTATTTTATGTTCCCTTTTAGGCACAGTGTACTAAGTGCTATAAAGGTTTAAGCCAAACCTACTACTTCTTCCTTTTATTTTTATCTCATAGTTTTCTTTAGGACATATTCTCTGCAGAAACAACCACCGGAGTGAGTAAATAACAGCCCTTCTACTTATTCCAAAGACTTGTGGCTGCATATTTAGGCATGGTCACATTAAAATCATGTTATGTTTTGTTCTTAATACAACACAGCATCCTGTGCTTGGAGTGAAAGTTGTATCCATTCTAGAATCCAAGAGGTGAAAAGGAAAGTTTTCCTGGACAGCACAATAGTGAAGTTTCACTGTTTTATTGTAAAATTTAATTCCATTTTGACATTAGTAGGCAAAGCAAGAGTGTGTGATTCATTTGTTTTATTCAAATATGAACTGAAATGGAATTTTTAAATTGCTGGTTCATTTTCTCAATAGGTAATGATGAAAAAAGCTTTCAGTACCTTTATTAAAAATGTTTGTGTGTTTTATTTCTGAAGCTAATGGAGAAACACTGCATTAAGTTTGGAAAATAAAGAAAAGATAAATAGGAGACTAAAAGTTTCTTCTTTCAGCAATTAGAGACATTAACATACTTCCTAGCTTTTTCACTGATGTTATAAAATAGAAACAAAATTGAAATTTTGTATCTCTTTGGACCTTTCCAGAGTTTTGGTTGCATTTAAAGGGGAGCACACAAATAAGTACAAAGCTAAAAATAATCAGTGGTCCAAAGTTTGTAACTGTCTATTGGGAATAATATTGTGAAAGTTTCTGTCTCAAAAATACTTTATAAAGCAGCCATTTCAGTTGCTGCATCAACCCTCTTGCACATTTATACATGAGTCACTAATATTATTTTCTCTATGTGGAAATTTCTATAGTTAATAATTTATAAATAAAGTTTACAAACTTGCTGCTTGCCTTTAGAGGGAAACCATAAAGAAACAGAATCAAAATCTAAATGCATAAATAGTCTTGGATTGAATATCTTGATAGCATTTGCAAAATTGTCTTCAAGCTTGCTGGAGGACTGAGAAGGTGGCTGAGTTGGTTAATGTCTCCTGTTCAAGCACAAGGACCTAAATTCAGGTCCCCAGTACTAATATAAAACTCCCAGCATAGCACGTGCCTGCAGCCTCTGTAATGAACATGCAAACGGGGTGTAATTCATGGAGCTTCTTGACCAGTGTGTCTTCCTGATTCAATAAGTTTCCACAGCAGTGACAAACCCTGTTTCCAAAAGTAAATGGAAAATCAAAGAAGATAATGAACTTAGACCTCTGTGCTACACACACAAACACACACACACACACATACCACAAGCACACGCGCGCGCACACACACACACACACACACACATACACATATACACACACACACACACACATAAGCATAAAAACATGCACATGTATATGGGGTACCCTGACCCTCTAAAACCCAAAATTTTTGATAGTTTTCAATAATTTTCATATGAAGTTTTGACATATTTAATTACAGCCAAATCTAGATAACATCAGGTAATTTAAAGCACTACTTTTAGATATTGGATAAAATGAGAAAGATAGATATGTAAATACAAATATTGATATATAGATATAGAGGAATCATAAACAATAAACAGGTAGTTAAGAGACATGAATACATAGATAACAGATGGTAGACAACATTGATCTTTTTACTTTACCTTTTAAAAATTTATAAATTCAAAGTATACTTATTAAACAGTTTCAATTGAACGTTTATGATAATTTTCTACAAATGACTTTGATACCACTTGGAATGTTGAATATATTGATCATTGGTTTTTAATAAAGCTCCATGTATAAATAATATTAATTCTGTCATTTTACTAATGTGAATATGTCTGTTTTAACTACTTTCCTTTTAGAGTTACATAAAATTTGAACATTTAAATACCAATTTTTGTTTATTTTTTCATTAATTTCATATTTAGCAATTTCTTCCAGATTGAAACAATATAATTGAAAATTAATTAAAAACTTATTTTATAAAATCTCAGCAGTGGGCAGGCAGAGACAAATACTAAACTTACTTTTGAAAACTGCTAAGACAATTTATTGAGTAACAATTTATTTTTTCATGTATTTTAAATGCTCTCATTATTATATCATATGCTGAAATAGGCATACAGAGAGAAAGAAGGAGAGAAGAGCATTTACTTTAGCATCTAACTTTGATTTTGACTTTTCTTTTTGCTTTTATATTATTTTTACTGTATAATTTTTATTTACATTTCAAATATTGTCCTCTTTTCCAGGTTCCTCTCCAGAAACCAGATATCTCCCCCTGCTTCTATGAGGGTGTTCCCCCACTCAGTTAACACCTCCCTGCCTTGACAATCCCCTACACTGGGGCATTGAGCCTGGACAGGACCAAGGGCCTCTCCTCCCATTGATGTCTGACAAGGCCACCCTCTGCTACATATGCAGCTGGAGCCATAGGTCCATCCCTTTGTACTATTGGGAAAGTGGTTTAGTCCCTGGGAGTTCTGGAGGGTCTGGTTGGGTGATATTGTTTTTCTTCTTATGTGTTTGTAAATCCCTTCAGCTCATTTAGTCCTTTCTCTAACTCATTGGGGACCGCATTCTCAGTTCAATGGTTGGCTGTGAGCATCTGCCTCTGTATTTGTTAGGCTCTGGCAGAGCCTCTCAGGAGAAAGATATATCAGGCTCATGTCAAAATGTACTTCTTGGTATTCACGATATTGTCTGGGTTTAGTGGCTGTATATGGGATGGATCCCCAGGTGAGGCAGTCTCTGGATGGCCTTTCTTTAATCTCTGCTCTACACTGTACCTCCATATTTCCTCCTTTGAGTATTTTTGATCCCCCTTTTAAGAAGGACTGAAATAGCCACACTTTGTCTTCCTTCTTCTTGAGTCATGTGGTCTGTGAATTATATCTTGGGTAATCTGAACTTTTGGGCTAATATCCACTTATCAGTGAGTGCATACCATATGTGTTCTTTTGTGATTGGGTTACCTCATGTAGGATGATATTTTCTCATTCCATCCATTTGCCTAAGAATTTCATGAAGTCATTGTTTTTATAGCTGAATAGTACTCCATTGTGTAAATGTACCACATTTTCTATATCCAGTCCTCAGTTGAAGAACATCTGGGTTCTTATCAGCTTCTGTCTATTATAAATAAAGCTTCTATGAACATAGTGGACCAAGTGTCTTTGTTGTATGATGGAGCATCTTTTGAGTATATACCCAGGAGTGGTATATCTGGGTTCTCAGGTATCACTATGTCCAATTTTTATGGAACCACCAGAATGATTTCCAGAGTGGTTGTACCAGTTTGCAATCCCACCAACAATGGAAGAGTGTTCCTCTTTCTCCACATCCTTGCCAGCAGCATCTGCTGTCACCTGAGTTTTTGATCTTAGCCATTCTGACTGGTTTGAGGTAGAATCTCAGGGTTCTTTTGATTTGCCTTTCCCTGATGATTAAGAATGTTGAACATTTTTTTAGGTGCTTCATGGCCATTTGATATTGCTCAGCTGAGAATTCTTTGTTTAGCTCTGCACCCCATTTTATTAGGGTTATTTAGATCACTTCCTTGTTATTATGTTGTGATTTATAATAGTATAAAGATCATAAAACTCTATTATAATACTTTAAAAATATATATCATCCATGTTCCCACCCACTTCTTGTACTAAATCAACATGAGAATGATTTACATGTTTTACACATCATTTCCCTAGAAATCACATCACACATGTGAACTGAATAAGATGACTATCTTAGTGAATCACTATTTCTCATGATTGACTTCTAGCAATACAGGAAGACAGAAATACAACACACACATACATGAACCTACATTTACATAATTGCATGCACACTCATACATATGTGACATGTGTCAGTGATTATCTTAACAGTGTTAATATCATTTTAACAGTTCATTCAGTGCTGCCTTCATGTTATTGAGGTTGGGACTATCTACAGGAACATGAGGATCCTCTCTTGGAGTACGTTCATGAAGAAGCCTGAAACTTCCTCCTTCAGTAGTCATCCACAGCAAAAGGCACCTCAGTAAGGGAGGGAACATCCTGAGACCCTCCCCTATCCATGCTAGGATTTTGGCTGATCTGATCTTATGTATATTTTGTGAATGTAGTCCCTAATAATTCATATGTGTACCTGGACTGACACATTTGGAGAAGAAGGTTTCTTCATACATGTCTACTCCTTCTCATCTTATAATCTTTATACCCCCTTTTCCTTGATGATTCCTGAGAGTTGGAGGAAGAAGTGTGATAAAGATATTCCATTTAGATGTGAGCACTCCAGTCTCTTACTCTCTGTGCACCAACCACTTGTGATTATTACTATTTATTATTATTTTTGATATTTTCATTTTTGTACTACTTATTGCAGAAAGAAGCTACTCTGATGAGGCTTCTTGTTTATAAAGATAAGAACTTAGGTGGCAATTTAATACTATATCCACTAAGCAGAATATTGAGTTCTTCCCTAGTGCCTATGACCTAGCTGGCATGGCATTGTGGCCTAGGTAATGATACCAGGCATGAGTTTCTGTTTTGCAGAGGGGGTCTTAAGTCTAATCATAAAAATGGCTGGTTACTCTCACAATATTCAGGCACAAGTGGTTGTATCTTGCTAGGATAAAATTTAGTGTAGTTCATGACAACACTCCTTGGTTCTGAATTTTTTTTCTTCTTCACCAATTAAAGGCTCTGATTACATTGGACCAACTCAAGAAAAAAAAAAACAAAATAAAAAAATAAACAAAATCAAAAACAAAACAAACAAACAAAAAAAAAACATGGTAATGTCTTTATTTTAACAAGACCTGACTTGGACCTTAATTCCATCTGCTACCTTCATTCCCATGTGTGTGTGTATATATATATATATATATACATGAGAATTCATGAATGGATTTCTCTGACAGTTGGCCATGGCTGTATTCTGCCAACTATACAAAGAAAAGCCATGAAGAGGATATTGAACACAAGGCATGCAGCTATTAGAAGCAGTAGCTAACGAAGTCTGAAAAGCATGAAAAAGCATTCAAACCAGGCAGAATAATACACAAAACAATGAAGCCCAATGAATTTGTTACACACAGATTACTTATTTAGCACTAAATCTTCTCACAACCTCAAAATAGCTCTCCGTGCATCATGAGGCTTTCACCAAAGTCTAGTTGTAAACCCACAGGTTTGTCCTTGGGACTTCTTTGGGTCTTTTATTTCATCCCACTCACTGATTTCCCTCAGAGGGAGCTTCTCAATTAATGTTACAAGAGAATAAGCCCTGGGATCTCACCTATCAAAAATAAGGTCATAAAGAGACAAGCCGGAGCTGGGTTCATGCGCAGACCTTCCGGAGCTCGTGTCAGCTCAACAGTGGCTACAGTCTGTATGATCTTGGCATAGGTTCACACTATACAAGTCAGTGATGACAGAAAATAAAATAGGTGACAAAGAAGGATGACACACGCACACAAGTATACCATACCACGGACAAAGAGTTATGTATGGGAACCTAGGGGGAACTTTGACGAAGCAAAAATATAATTTGATGAAAGTTTTAGAATTCAGCCACCACCTGCTTGTTTCCCTATCACTCCACGGTACATGTAACCTTAGGCTTGATTTGGGATATTGTGGCACTCGTCAACACACATCTTCTAATGAGAAATTCAGTATATGATGAGTAAATAATCAGCATAGAGACTAACAGATAGTTTAACAACCCAGGAAAGTCTCAGTTTGCTGCATGAGTAAGACTGGGAAATTATCTATGTGATATATGTTCATGCATGAAATAAAAGCAAAAGATATGGGACGCTCAAACTCAGGGAACAGAGATGTGGGCCACTTCTGATGCCAGGTACTTTTTCACTTGATGTACTCCTGTGGTCACGAAACATTTTCTTACTAACAATATTAACAAATTTTGTTAATATTAAGTTACTATGTATAGCAATCCAAAGGTAAAAAATTGCCATTTTATAATGTTAATTTTGTAAGTTACTTACAAAGATATGTAGAGGAAAAATTCATGAATTAACCAAAGTCTCTTTTTAACTTGTTCCATCCTTCATCGCCTATTTTCCTCTTCTTCGTTTCCCAGATCCCTACCGTCTACTGGGTCCTGTGCACTGCAGAATGACTGATTTACACCAAGATGGAAAAAATACAGAGCGTTGTCGGGGACCACTTTTCTGAATTTTTATACGTAGAGATTATTAAGAGTAAAGAACCAAGACTCTCAAAGAAGGGGGGAGGGTAGATCCTAATAACCCTAATGACCATCCTCCATGAAGAGATTGATATCAACAAAAGGAACCATGCAAAGTAGAAGACAAAAGGTCAAGGCAGGGAATATAGAGACTACGGTGAGGATGAGAGAGGGAAAAGGAGCTTGAGGACAGTGGGAGCTAAGTGACATGAACAAGTGAGGAAAGGAGATTTCCCAAGTGCTTCCAAAGCCCTCATTCCATATTTACTTTAGGTAAAATGAAGGGTTTAGAGGTGAGGACTTTGGTTTTAATTTCAAGCTTGACTACTGTCTTTACATCATTTCTACCCCTCCCTCTTCTCCTCCCCTCCCCCTCTTTCTATGCCTCCCAGAATCTCCCAAATACATGCTCATGTTCTTTAAGTATGCATAAATAATCTCACTCTGCTGAATGAACTTCATGTTATTCTTTAACTGTGTTCGTTGGCAGTCGGTCCCGTTTTCAGCAGCCATTAATTGCCTGTAATGTCATAGAAGGGTGGGGCCTTGTAGGAGATGTCTTCCATCCATGTTGGCATGTTCGCTGGGGCTACTAATATTGAGATCGTAATAAGTGACCATATTTTAAGGTCTCACGGATGTGGATTTCCTGTTAAATATAAAAGATGTAGTCTCCAAGGAGACCCCCTCTTGCTTTTTTACTATCTTTTCCATATCCTTTTCCCTTGTGTTCCCTTAACTTAGAGATTGTGTTGTCGATATATAGTGCTGTTCTCTGTGTCATGTTCAGTTTTGTATTCTGTGATGGTCTCTGCTTCAAAAGAAATCCCAGCTATCCATGAATGCTTGAGATCCTGGATCATACAGAAGAGCATACTGCTGCCTCCTTTCAGAGCATGTCTAGCCTCATTCTCGCTCCTCATCCTTGTTAAGGGCACTTTCCTTTTGATAAGTAAGTTGCTCTCTTAAGTTTCGCCCCTTGTACACTGTAAAGCCCTGAGACTATGAGATCTGTGAATGCACAGAAAATACAACTAGGAAACTATCTGAACCATCTAGTTCACACTTATTACTCTTTATTATAATTATTTTATACAAAAATTCTTAAAATAACATATTTTGGTACTCTTTTGTCAAGGTTTCTTGCTTTAAATATTTTGAGGATCTAACTTTTTTTTTATTTTTAGTGGGAGATTTATAAAGTATATCTACCCCCATTGTACCTTTTATGTATAAGATATGCAAAGCTTCATTGCTATATTTTGTACATTTGTGTGTATGAGAGGGGCATAGAGATGCACAGGCATCTCAAGGAGTCTGTAATATTTTACCAATTCCGCATATAATACAGTCTGAGTTTTGTTCCTGATGACTTTATGACAAAGCACTGGGCTTCAGCCTGTGACAGATACGCTTGCCACATCCTTCCGAAAAGGGCCAGTGGTACTGAGAGCTATGTTTTCTCTCCTCTGTTGTTTTTAACCTATACTTCTCTGAAAAGATAAAAACAAAAGCTGCCTTTAGTTCAGCAATCTACCTCTGTTGCTCTTCCTCTTTGCAAATCTTACCCCACCTTTCTAGTTACAGTCACCGGGAACAAAAATGGGGGCTGAATTTCTTATAAGTGGTGAACATAAGTTCAGAACCATAGGGGGAGCAGCATTCCTCTCATGGGGGATGTCCCTGCTCTCCCTTCATGATGGTTTAGGTTTGGTTTGGTTGCTTACTTGCTTGATGGTGGTGGTTATTATGATGGTTTTCTTTTGCTTGTATGGAAAAAAAAAAAAAAGATTTCACCCTATAGTCCAGGCTAGCCTCAACTCCTGGCCATTCTCTGCCTCAGCCTTCCAATGACAGGGCTTATAGGTCCCACCCACCACAGCAAGATTCCTGCTCTGCTATTTCTGTTTCCTTTGGTGATGCAAACACTGTGAAATGTGGCAGAATCTATTTTTCTGAGGCACTAAAGATAGGTATCTGTCTAACCTAGATATGGCTCAGGATGATCTCAAAGGGAGGACAAACTTTCCCTCAGAGCAACTAGACACAGAAAACTGACACCCACCCTGCCCGCCCACTTCCTGGGAGGAGGGCCAAGGAGACCATCCCTGGGAACAAATGTGCCTTTCACAGGTGCAAAGGTCTGGCAGGGGGCCCCTGTGGGGGAGGGTGCTGATATTGAAAACAATGTGTTTCCCTTCCTGTCAGTCATTTTGCCCTGACTTTTCTCACCATTGAATCAATGGTGTCAATTGTCTTGGGAGCATGGAACTTGCCATCTAGAACAAAGAACCCATTGCTCAGCATGAATTTCAAACCAACTTTTTTTTCTTTTTCTTTTTTTTTTACAAAGTCCATGGTCTTAAAAGCCTAGCTTTGTTGAGCTCCATAAAAGATTTCTGAATTCCAAAAATGTCTTTCTACATGTCCTTAGTGAAGCTTGGTGGTCTGATCACAGAAGTTTGCTATCCTCTGAAACCTAAAAGAAGTCCCACTAAGCAGACCCAAAATGCTTTCCAGATTTAAGAGTAACTTGTAGCAATTTACAACCTAGATCTAGAGGCTTTGATATCTATGAGTTCTCAGGGATGGTGAGCTACAAAGGTTAAGTCTAGAGCCTGGGAGATAAGCAAAAATAGTAATTTCAGAGATTTCAACAAGGGGCAGTTTAGTTGATCCTGTTTACAACTTAAAATTGCCAGCAAAAGAATAGTATTATTGCCCATGGGAAATTTAGGAAGAGCCTTAGGTATTTCCAGTTAGCTTCCACAACCTGCTCATATCTGGGAAACAATGATTCTTTATAGCTAGAATATAGTTCTAGAGAGAGAATAGGATAAACAGAATAAGCTTAGAAAATATTACCATTCCCATATGTTTGTCCGTTCACTTTTTCAATTATTTAAACAAATTTTAATGTATTTTGACAATATGAATTAGGTATTTATAAAAAGATCTACAGCCTAAAAAGTAGATATGTGAGGGACTAGATTGATCATAGAAATAGTGGACTATAAGATGATCTCTATACTTGGTGGTCTGTATGCTAATACAATGCTAAGCTTCACAACTTACACCTAGGACAGATGAAGGAACCATGGTCCTTAGGGGTTAAGTTATGACAGGCTAAAGGCTTAACCACTCAATATACAGTAAATCAGCCATTTGAACCTAAATCATTTTGGTTTCAAAGACTATATTCCCATGATTCCAGTTTGCCTCTTTGTTTGCCTAATATGCAGACAGGGGATTTACACAATATTTACATGTGATATACTTGTTGATTAAATAGTGGAAGAGTTCCATTAGCGTTAGGTTCTGATTTGTTCTTCTATTATTTGCAGATTTTATTTTTTCATATAGTCTATTTTGATCATATTCTTTCCCCTGCCCTAAATCTTTGACCATCTCACCACTTTAGCTGTAGTGTACTGATAAAAGATACAGAATTGTATAGATGCGAGGTGAGCACCTCTGCGAGAGAAAAGTTTATATCATGTGCATCCATTTATATCTGCCTGCTGATATCCCAGCTGGAGTGTGTTATTGCCTCTCAGTTAATATGCCCAAATAACGTGAACTTTTATATCTCTATAAGCTAATGTTCTATGTCAGGATTAATTATATCCTAAAAGGACACCAAGGTCATCAAGTGTTCTGTGCCACCTTTGTTTTTTAATTCTTCTCTCATATATTATATCTCAACTACAGCTTTCCCTCCCTTCACTCCTCCCTGCCCCCTCCTCCCCTCTCCCAGATCCATTCACTCCTCCTCCATTTCCCTTCAGTAAAACAGCGCAGGCCACCCAGGGATATCAACTGAATGTGATATAACAAGTTTCAGTATTACTAGGCACAAATCAAGGCTGAATGAAGCAGCTGAGTAGGAGGGAAAGGGTCCCAAAAGCAGGTAAAAGAGTCAGAGACACTCCCCACTCCCACTTTTAGGGATCGCACAATAACACCAAGCTACACAACTATAAGTTATAAGCAGAGGTCTTAGCTCATATCCCTTCATGGTCTGTACTTGTTGCTTCAGTCTCTGTGATCCCCTGAAAGACCTGCCTAGTTGATTCTGTGGACCCTGTTTTCCTGGTTCTCTACCCATGGCTCCTCTGACCTTTCCTCCCTATTATCAGCCGGGTTCCTCTGGATCTGCCAGTGTTCGGCAGTGGGTTCCTTCATTTGTTCCCATCAGTTGTGGGACAATGCCTCTGACGACAATTGGGCTAAGCACCAATTTCTTACTAGCTGAGTATCAACAGGGAATATTGCACTGAACTTTGTTTCGAGTCATAATTGGTTCTATCCTGGGTCTCCGGGCTTCTAGCCTCTGATTCTTTGTAATCTAGGCAGTGTCAGCCATGGAGTTCCTCTCATGATGTAGACCAGGTTGAGCCAATCATCGGTTGACCACTCCCACACGTTCTGCATCACCATTACATCAGCACATCTCACAAGCAGGACAGAGTGTAGGCTAGAGGCTTTGTAGATGGGTTGATGTCTCCGTCTCACTGTTGGAAACATTGTTTGGTTAGAGAAGATGGCTGATTCAGGCTCCCTATCGCCATTACTAGGATACTTCACTAGGGTCACGCTAATAGATTCCAACAAGTTTCCACTGCACTAGGTTTCTACATTGTCCCCCAAGTGCCCTTCCTGTTCCAGTTGTTTCTCCCAGTAGTCTTCCCTCCATCCCCCAACCCCCACTGATCCTTTTTGTTCTTAATCCCCACCCACCCCCAGTCCATCTGCAAAGGAAAACCCATTCTATTTCTTCTTCCGGAGAGATCTGTATGCCCCACTTTGAGCCTTCCCTGTTTCTTAGACTCTCTGGGTCTGTGGATTGTAACATGATCAGCCTTTATTTAAAAGCTATTGCCCACTTATGGGTGAGTACATATTATGTTTGTCTTTCTAGGCCTGGATTACCTCCTCTGGGATAATTTTTCTTTCTAGTTTTTTCTTTATTTCCTTTTTTAAAATATTGGATATCTTATGTATGTACATTTCAAATGTTTTCCTCTTTCCCGGTTTCCTCTCTGCAAACCCCCTTACCTTGCTTCTATGAAGGTGCTCCCTCACCCACTCACCATTCCCTCCTCACCAACCTAGCTTTCCTCTACACTGGAACACCAAGCCTTCACAGGACCAAGCACCTCCCTTCCCATTGATGCCAGATATGGTCTCTTCAACTCCTTTAATGTTTCCCCTAGCTCCTCCATTGGGATATCTGTAATCAGTCCTATGGTTGGCTTCAAGCATCTGCATCTGTGATGGTCAGGATCTGGCAGAGCCTCTCAGGAGACAGCTGTGTCAGGCTCCTATCTGTAAGTACTTCTTGGTATCAGCATTTAGATCTTGGTGTCTGCATATGGGATGGATTCCAAGACAGTACAGTCTCTGAATGGCATTTCTTTCAGTCTCTGCTCCACTCTTTTTCCTATATTTCCTTTAAACAGGAGCAATTGTGGGTTAAAATTTTGGAGATGCATGGTTGGCATCCCTCAACCAGGGTCCATGCCTAACCTGGATATGATCTCAACAAGTTCTCCCTCCCCTTTGTGGGGTATTTCAGTTAATGTCAGCCCATGGGGTCCTGGGGAGCTCTTGCATCTGGGACTTTCTGGTTGCTACCTCCAGTTCCCCATCCCCATTGCTACAAAACTCTGTTCTAGTTTTTAACACCTGAATAACACTCCATTGTGTAAATGTATCACACATTTTCTTCAACGGGCAAATCTTCCAACCCTTGTTTACTTAATACTTTTAGTCCTCATGGTCTGTCTTTCTCAATTCAGACTAGGTCATTGAAGTAAAAAACAGAAAAGGGACCCTAAAATAGGGCAGGGACAAAGAGGACACACCCTATACCTTGCTATATATCAAGAAAAATAAGATGTCAGGTGTCAGGGTCAGTTTAATAGAATAATCATGGATACTGTAGGTCAGATTGCTTGAGGCAATGTACCCTGTTCATTGACACCTGGACTTGGACTTTATCAGAAAATCCTATCGTCAAATCTGAGGATGAAGAGAAGGTTAGGGCTAACAACAAATGACTTTATGGTTGTGGCTAGCTTAAAGGAAATACTTAAATTTCAATGTAGATTCTTAGTGCCAAGAAAGATTCTGACTCATAGACTCACCCCCAAGCAATGCTTGTGAGGGAGTCAACTGAAGTAGCCAGGAATCTGCTGGAAAAAGACTCTGAGAAGCCCTCTGCATAAAGTCTTGGAAACTGGTCCACTGGACCACTTTACAGGCACCATAGAAAGGAGAACTAACAGTAAAATTATTATTTTACAAGTCAGCATTAAGCTGTAAGCCTGGAATGAGAGGATCTTGCCACAGAGACTTTAATGCAATGAGTAGCTAGGTTAACGCGAGGCAGCTAGAAAGAGATGGCAGAGGGGGCACTCCGTATCCTTCTTTACAAGGGTTCTCTACATGCTATCTTTTCCTTGGTATTTTTTTAAGTAAAAAAGTGTTCCTCTATAAACGGTTTCTCTCTAGACCATTTTTATGGTTTTCTATTGAGTTGGAGAAAAAGCATTTTATTAAAAGCAGTAATTTGTTACTGCTCTAAATGATTTTTTATAGTTTCTAAAACCTCGTGTCTCCTAGCTGAAGCAGACCCGAGAGTGAATTATTAGACGACTGGAAATCCTTGCCGGTGAACAAAGACATACAACATAATGCGCCTACTTCCGCTAATGCACAGTATCAGGGGTGTGGTGGCTAATTAGCATGCTGCTGTTAGTACCTTTTGCCTCTCTTTTGTTTCTTTAGAAGGTTTCTTCTTGGGGGAAAAATAAATTACTGGCAAAGGTTGCTTTTTTGTTTTGTTTTGTTTTATTGTTTGTTTGGTTTGGTTTTGGAGTTCCGTTTGTTTGTTTGTTTGTTTGTTTGTTTGTTTGTTTGAGATTCCAAACAAAACGGATACCTTTATGCACGCAGAATTCACACAAAGGCATGCTGAAACATCATCCCTGGTCCCCTGCAAGGTGGTGTTCATCAGTGAATCTTACAACAACATTTCTGGCAAAATAGAGTGCACCAATGATAAAGCATTTCAATTTTACTCTGTCCGACTTTCTTGGGCCAGGCCTGGACCCTTGTCAGTGATATGGTGTGAAAGAGAGGAAATGAAGGCATTGGACTTGAACCCGCAGCCACCTGCCTGCACATCTGGGTTTGCATAACACACCTGAGTGAGGATGCCCTTCTGTTCCTCTGTCCTTCCTGTTCAGGACATCTGAGAGGGACCTTGGAAGTCCATGAAAGCCTCCCATATGTTGTCATTGAAAAGCTGTTAGGGACTTTGCAGCTGACAGCGGTGCATCTAATTGCTGAATTATTAAATGAAAGTCCTCTGCCCAAAAAAGCAGCATCCTGTCACTCACGAAATAAATAAATTCAAGTGAAAAGCAGAGGTGCGTTCAGGTCATCTTGTGCACTTCTGCAGACAAATTGGAAAGACTCCAACATGAGGGGCAAGAAAACTTAATTGCCTCTGGTACCTGCTGGAAGCTTGACTTGAAATCTTACGCCACATGTGGTTTCAGCTCCTGACAGCTGGGGACAGCAGCCTCGGCCTTTGGCTATTTCACGGTTTTTTTTTTTTTTTTTTTTTTTTTTTTTTTCAGAATCAAAGATTCTTTTTGGAATGTGGACTAGTTCTCCTTTAAATGACTCACCTGTGCAGAAATCATATCTGGGAGAGATTTCAACAGGGGAAATGCGGGCAGCTGGGCTCAGGTTAGAGGTCACCTAAAAGGAGATTGAGACTCTGTTGCCTTACAAAGCAGGCAGCTTGTGACTGAGCCCGGTTCATTCCTAGCAGTTTTCCTGTCAGACTTCAGGCATCCCGCGCCTCTCTTGCTCTTCACCGGGGAGGGGCCAATAGCCTATTTTTGACTTTGCATTCATCTTCCCACATGACACTCCAGTTTGTTCTCAATAGTAATGATAGAAAACCAAACTTATATGTGCATCAATGTTATGCTTCCATTCTGTTTGTTTAATTAGTTAGCTAATTAGCTAATTAATTGTTAGATGGAGGATCAAACCCAGGCTTTTTAGGCAAGTGCTCTACCACTCATGTTTACTCACAGGCTTGTTGTACATTTGCTCTACCTTATCCTCTAGCTCGATGAGTTACATAGCATAGACAACAATCGTTAATTCCTCCAGGAAGAGTAAACCTGGAATTGCAGGTCTGTTGAGTGAACTATGTGCTCAAAATAGCGTGCCTAGGTGGTGGACGAAAAAGTGTTTAAACCAAAGAGAGGCAATCACCTTTAAGACTCACAGAGGTTGCTCTTGACTTATGATGGTTCCACTTAGAGATTTTCATGCGTTGGTATGGAAGCAATATGTATTCACTGAAAACCATCCCGTACATTGGAATTTGGCTTCTTTCCAGAGGTGGCAGTATGTGGTGTGCTGCTCTTTGGCAGTTCTGGGTAGCAGTGATGAGCTGCAGTTCCCTGTCAGCTGCAGGACAATGAGAGGCAGCAGTTGATGGTGCATTGTGCACTACTCTGCGAGTCATAATGCTGCAAGGTCAGCTTTATGCTCCACGCTTTCTATGCCAGATGTTTGCAACTTTCAATAAGAGCATAAGACTTAGCCTTATGATGATCGAGGACCAAGTATATACCTAAATATTTAAATTGGGCATTTTTCTTTTCCCAATGATTTTACAAATGGATGCTAGGAGGACAGTGACTTTACCATTCCACTTTTGATTGTATTAAGTAGGGTGCCATTTTGGGGCAACAAAATGGAAGGAGAACATCAATGGTTGGCATCATCTCTCTTCCAGCCCTTACTCATGCCCAAGTACCACATTGCAGGGATACCCTACCCTACCTGCACTGCTTGTCTCTGCATCTGCGCCTTCTAAAAGAAACCCACAAAACTGGTCTCTTTTAAAAATCCATTTTCATTTTTAATTAAAATATGATTTTATCATTCCTCCCCTTCCCTAGTTCCCCTCATGTTCTCTCTCAATTTCATGGCCCCTATTTCTTTCTGTGTGTGTGTGTGTGTGTGTGTGTGTTTCCGTATAACCAGACTGCATTTGTTTAACTTTTAAAATGGTTTGAGCACTCACTAACTCAATCCCCTTTAGCTACACAAATGAATTTTAATAGTGAATGACTGGTCTCGTTTGCTTTCTGATGCTGTGATGAGCACCATCATCAAAGGCAACTTGGGTAGAGTAGAAAAGGATTTACCTGTTCCAATCAGTGAATCTCTAAAGGAAGTCAGGGCAGAAAGTCAAACAGGAACCTGGAGAAAGGAACTGGTGCATAGGCCCTTGAGGAATGCTGCTTACTGACTCGTTCCCCATAGCTTTCTCAGCCTGCTTTCTTATAGAACCTACCTGCCCATTTGTGGTATCACCCACAGAGGGCTGGGCTCATTGATGTGGGTATCAATCACAATAGAGAAATTTCCTACCAGCATTTTATACCACAGATTCACATACCAGCCAATCAGATAGAGAGATTTTTCTCAATTGAGGGAATTTTCTCAATCCACTCTTCTCAGATCACTGTGGTTTGTTTCAAGTTAACAAAAAGTTAGTGACACACTGACATGTTCCATCCTGCTTGTTAGGGACTACCTGTGTCTTCCTTTGTCACTACTAGACTTCTGTCAATCTAGGTATGGATCAAGTAGGGAGACCTGAGAAAAGGATGCTTATCATGAAGACCTGACTACTGAATGCTTTCAGAAGCAACAAGTCATTTAATTAAGTACGAGTTCTTCAAAATGTTCTTTAGCATTATCCCCTGGGGCAAAACAAAGCAGATCCCAGAACCAGCATGCCTCAGTGGATGGAAAATAAACTATTAAGCCCTGGGTTTTGTTTTTGTTTTAGTTGTTGTTTCTTTGTTTTGTTTTGTTTTCAACTCTCAGTTCTATGTTTTTCTACATATGTGATCTTCACAACCTAGTTGAAATATAATGAAATGCCCCAAAGTCACACATGCACAATCTATGGGCCTGAGTTCGAACGTGTGTCTCCATTAAGCATATCAAATGCTAGTTTTTATGCATCCATATACTTAAGAATCTCCTGATTTTTTCATGTTGAATATTGCTACACTATCACAATGTCTTTGCACAATAATGTATATTTTTTTTTATTTATTTATTTTGTATATGAGTACACTGTAGCTGTCTTCAGACACACCAGAAGAGGGCATCGGATTCCATTACGGGTGGTTGTGAGCCACCATGTGGTTGCTGGGATTTGAACTCAGGACCTCTGGAAGAGCAGTCGGTGCTCTTAACCACTGAGCCACCTCTCCAGCCCAATAATGTATATTGAATATATTCTGTTTACTGTTAATATTTGATCCATGAAGCAAATGCTATAAAAATAATATTATGACACTTTTGGTCCAGAAATGATGGAAATGATCAGAAAATTATCAAAACTTAGCTATTCGAAGCAAAGACATCAATAGTATGCTAAGGGTAAACTGAGAGGCAGAAGCTTACAAACATCTGAAAAATGTTAGCAGCACATTTTTAAGCTTATTAGAAACAGCCTAAGTAATTACACCAGTCAAATTACTGTGGTTTTTGGCCTTTGTCCAGGATGAAAGGTCATCACCCTACATACCAGGATCTTGCATGGTACAAGTGATTGACAGGAAGAGGAAATAGATTGATACTTTTCACATGAGAGCAATAGTGACATGTTTAAGTAAAACACATATCTGGATATTGTGGGAAATGTTAATTTTGATATGGCTCCAATTCTTTGATATTAAAAGTCTCTTAATTATTATTAATTGAGAGAGACAGAGGGGGTATTAGATTCCAGAGTAAAGCACAAGGGACTGACTGCTGGTGAGAACTGTCCCTGGGTACTTCTTTCTTTCTCTTTCTACTATTGTCTGCCAGATATTTTGACTCTAGGCAGAAAGGAAGTTTTTCTACAAAGGGGTTTTCTTTTCAATCCCTATATGGAGAATTATGGACTTCTAAATTATTAGAAAATTGTTTACAGTGCACCCTTAAAGAGTAGCATAGATATTTTGTCACAGGACATTAAACAAAGAGGTCACCTAACACTGCCTTTCCTAAGTCTGCATTAAGAAGCTTCAGGATCCCACTTTGGAACTCCGTCTCTGTACTAGGGTGTACTTGTGCTCCAGTGAGCTAAGGATTTATTTTATGTAGCAAGTCTCCATTCAGAGATAGATAGGAATCTTCTCAGCTTCAAGTTCTTAATGTCAGAAAGAACTGAAAGTTTCCCACAAATCTAAGAACTCATTCATCAACAGAGTTTGTCTCCAGGTAGGAGACATTTGGTGTTTGGAAGCTATTTTATTTTAAACTAGGAGTTCTAAACCACTCTTACACAGTGGATACTTTTAATTCATTGCCCATTGGGTATGGCCAGCCCATACCAATTTTATTCAGGTAATTCCAATATCCCTCCGTCGGGACCAGCCACTATGACTCATCATTCTTTGAATGTACATAGACAGGCTCAATGGAATATGTCTAATTTATTTCCTATTTTTCTCTGTAGATTGGTTTTAAAGTTACAATGGTTTATTTGCTATAAGGCTAACATATTATATTTAGTTTGTGAAATAATTCATTTTCAACCTATTTCATAATTTTTGAATTTTATTGTAATTTTATCTTTTAAAATTTTCTTTGAATATATGTGTGGGAGGGGCAATGTGCACACGAGTGAGGTTTCCAGAGGAGGCCAGAAGTTACGGTGGTTGTGAGCTGCTCAATATAGTTGCTAGAAACAACTTCTGGTTCTCTGCAAGAGCAGTAAGCACTCCCAACCGCTATAATTAGCTCTCTAGTTCTTTTTGATCTCTCATGAATCCAGAAAAATAAATATATGTAGGATTTATGGTTGAAAGTCCATGCGTTTTTAATGTGTTCCTATATATATGAGAGAAAACTTTGAGCAAGCACTTGAGGTATGAGAGATGGCCCCTACATTCACTTTATTTAATAAATATTTTTTAATATATTTTATTTTGTAGGTAGAAATGGCACACAGGTATTAGCAATGCCAAAAGATTTGATGCCAAAAGGAAAATCTTCTATGTGTCAAATAAACATTAAAGCATGAGACCATTACACATAGAGGGCGACTTAGTATGCATAGTGAGGTTTGATCATGGGGTGATCAAAGCACTTGGGTGCTAGAATTAACCCTTCTATTGTTACTTAATATGATGCCAGGAAGAAAGAAGGAAATAAACAATGTCTGATCTTTTCTTTTCTTTTTGGAATTGGGGAGTGGACTGAAAGAGCTAGATGACTGAACATCTCTACCCTCAACACTCTTGAGAGAGACAGGTCTATTGCCTATGTGCCTAGAAAGAAGTTCAAATGTGACAGTTTTCAATCATTTTCCTCAGTTGCTTTTATTTCATTTTTGCAATCTACATAGGAAAAAAAGGGCCTCATCCTCAAAGCACAGTATCCTGTTAGGAGACCATACCTTTAAATTAATTTCTGATTAACATATAAAGAAGCATGTTGTTTTTGATGCTTTATATATGTTATTGTGCTTTGTTCTTAAACTTTCAACTAAATTAGACAAGTTCTGGATAATGATTAAGTTGCTGAAATTAGATCTCTTACTCATTTGATAAGAAGAGCTGAGGCTTTTGATTTTCTCTCACAGTTCTTCAGGGTAGGTTCCTATGCACTTATTACCTCTGATCAATGCTATAACACGTATGACGCAAGTACTGGCCTTCCCAGGGGACTGGTGATAACACAGTGGTTATTTTATCACAAAGACTTAGTGGGAAGCAGGGCTTCACAACCGAGCCTATAATTGCAGGCACAAGTGTTTTATTTTTGTTTTGTTTTGTTTTGTTTTGTTTTTGAAGAGAAATTTTTAAATAAAAAGAATCAATATTCATGCCATCTCAGAATTCCAGAAAATTAATACAGTGATACCAGTAAGAAAATTAATAAAAGTAAGAAAAATGGAAATTAATACAAAGAAGCAATGCAAATATTGTAATTAAGACTTCTGTGTTGACTTTTACATAATTAGGTAGTAACATAAATAACTTATTTCTTGGTTTTTGACTTACTAATTCTAGAAAGAAGTCATGACTTGAAAATTTCCCCAAAGCATATAGACTACATATCATAACAAATTTATGGATGTCTATAACTTATCATTTTTACCTTTATGATTTATCTATAATCCCAATTTTATAATCATTTATAACTTTTCTGGTAAAACATTATTAATCCCAATTCTGCAATGACTTCTTACAAGCTTCATAAATGTTTCATTACATTGATTTGTGAATATTTGTTACCACACTGGTCAGCATCAGGTTCCAACTCTGAAATGAATGTTCGGTTTTCATTTCTTCAGTCACTTGTGAATCTTAGGTTTATTTTCATTGCTTTTCCCAACTCCTTTCTCTATTTTCTCTCACTGTTCACGTGTTCATACTTTACTCTGTAGATTTTTATGGCTTATTGAATGGTGCAACCATGAAATTTAACTATTTATTCGAAATATTTTTTTCTAACTAAAAAAAATCTCAGCATTTTAAGTCATTTTAACTGCAGAGAAAATTTCGCCTCTTCATTGTTATCTAAATGGTGGCATGTTTAACTGGGATCTCTTCCACTGCAAAGCAATAGCACTGCTATTCTTTGGAGCTGAGAGGAAACTAATCTATTTTTACGTATGGACTTGCCCTTATTTCTGTAATCTACAGATGTTTAGTGACACTCCTTATGCACCAGGCATGGAAGATGAGCCTTGGTTAAACCAAATACAGAAATCTGTTGCAGAGGCTGAGCACTGAAAACCACACCACACCTTAAGGAAGGAGCATGGCCACAAAGAGAAGGGGCAATCAAAGAAGGAAAGAGAAGACAACAGAAGAAATTCACACATACATAGGAGCTATCCTAGAGGAGATGACTGTCATCAGATACCAATGTTTAAACAGAGAAAGTACAAGGAAACAAGTACAGTATTCATGCCAACAGAGAAAATTGTCATCTTATAACTTAAAGATAAATACTGTAGGAATCAATGTGCCGAAACAGCAAATTAGGGACTGGGGAAGGACAAATGGAAGAGATAAAAGGATTTGCTTCAAAATACTGTTTAGCTGACTGACATAGACCTTTGTCTAAGTCACTAGTCATTATCTGGTCACTAGAGAGTACCTCTAGATACTATCAGACAACTGATAGGGGGTCGGGACTATGTGAATGAGAGAGGTGGGGAGAAAGAAAGAAAGAAAGAAAGAAAGAAAGAAAGAAAGAAAGAAAGAAAGAAAGAAAGAAAGAAAGAAAGAAAGAAAGACAGACAGACACACAGACAGACACAGCCCAGTATAAAATTGGAGGGCTCCCACATTTTTGGAAAACTGTCTCAAGAGAATAAGACAGTGATCATTAGAGAAAGACACCCTAGGTCATCCTCTGAGTTCCACAGAATACATATGAGTATATACCCACCACACACAAACACACACACACACACACACACACACACACACACACACACACACACAAACTCAGAGGGGGAGAGAGAACAATCTATGAGCTTGTTGCTACTGTAGTCAGTACACTCTTTTACAGTACACCCATTTTTATAGGTAGCACACTCTAAGTTAATCATGAAGTGTTTACATATAAAACACATGTTAACTACATGTCTTTATTATCATTATTAATTAATAATTCTGTCCTTCCCATGGTTGTATGCAATATATTTTCATAGGCCTGACAGCAAAAGGCTTTTTAAAAATCATATATCCCAAAGTATGTAAGTAAAGTGGTCTGCTGAGATGTGACGGGCATGGTGTTCCTCGGAGGCAGTGAGCTTTCCACTGCATTACAATCTTATGGATCTACACTCAAGGCTAGGGAGATCACCATGTGGTGTTGACTTGTATTACTGATTCTAATAATTAGCTTAAATCCAAGTTATTTATATTACATGTAAAGAAACTAAGAATCAGATGTGAAATCGGGACTACTGGACGTAAGACTGAACCCCTTTTAATTATACTATAATACTAAATATTGGGGATATAGAAGAAAGAAGGAAATAAAAATTAAGCTCATTAATTTCTAATTTTTTATCTTGGGGGACAAAACATTTCTTAATTTTTTTAAAAAAAATCACAGTTCTACATAGTAGGAAATGCAAAATTTGAACATTGCTTAACAGCTGGTGCCAGGAATTGACCAGAACTGGGTGTCACCATTTTAAATGGCTACAGGTGTGACTTGAAGGCACCCTCGAAGCCAGGATAAAGTGGAGGTCACCCCATAGATTCTATAGGCTATTAAGGTAATTTGGGAGTTGAGCCAGGGAAGATGTGGTTGGCTGAACCACAAATCCCAAGGGAAAAGGCAAAGCCTTTGAAACTGGGTGTGGGGGAGAGAAAGGGCAGAGTGCACCCAGCTGCACACAATTAAGTCAGCAAAAGGTCCGAAGGGCCAGGAGAAAGAAAGAGGAACGGGTATGAGCTGACCTCTTTGGCAACTCTGACACAAACCAGAGAGGCCAAACAATGTGTTGTTAATTTGCATATTTCCAGAAGATGGGGAAGTAGTCAGCCACGCCAATGTCAATTGAGCCATATGATGAAAGTATCATCTGAAATAGAATATGGATCCCATTGGGAACATGAACTGGTGCCACACACTAGAGTCACCAAGTCACCCAAGGCTTCTGCCAGGACCTGAGCTCAGGAGCCCTCATGTTGTTCCCACCAGGCCACTTCCCTCAGATCTCCTCCAATCGTTCCACTCTTGGCCTCATTACTACCCCTGCTTCCCAGCCTTGCAATGAGTGTCTTCTTCTCAGGGAACAAATCTATCATTCCAAATCCTGTAGATCTTTGTATGGCTGTCAGCATGTAAATCACATTCAATAATATTTTGTTCTCGTGCTTATGAGTTACACATTGAAGGAGAAATAAGTTTTAATTTCCACTTTTGAAGTTAACTATTTATATTTGGCCATGTGAATGAGAACCAAATGTAGTGTGTGTGTGTGTCCACTGTAAGGTCAGAACCAAGACGAATTCCTGCTGCTCTATTTATCAACGAGAAGGTCTGTATTGTTAACATGATCTGTAACTAAATATCAGAGAACAGAAGTGTCCATAAACAAAGAGCATTGAAGAGGAAAGGGAGTGTCATTTATGTCGACTGGAGGCATAAATGAGAGAGAAACACTGTGCAGTGGAAAATCATGAATAGGGCTAGGGCTGTAGCTTGGTTAGGAGAGGGCTACACAAAGCCCTGGGTTTGAGTGGGTAGATGTCAGGTGTAGCACTCAATGTATTTCAGTGGACACAGCACTCAGGAGGCAGAGGCAAGGTGGATCTCCATTGTTCACGGCCATCCTTGACAGCATAGCAAATTTGAAACTAGCCTGGGTCACATGAGGTTCTGTCTTAAAGGGCAGTTATAAACAAAGATTTTTATTTTTAAATACGTAATTTTAATTGCACTTTGAACAATGCATGCTTACTGTGGGCAATGAAGGAGGAAGCTAAATTTACTTAAAATATTCATAGTAACTTCTATTCCTCTTGTTGAGAGATAAGAACTGATAACATGTTGCTATGTTCCCATCTGCTAAAGCAGTAAGATGAAGATATAAAATTCAATATTAATTTTGTGTGAAAATATGTACTCATAGTTCTATTTTTCATCTCTCTATATATTTATAACATTACCTATTGACTATGTCTTCCTAAAATTTCAAATTGTATTAGTTAAAGTCAGCTAAAACCCGGAATTGGATTCTCTGGGAGACTTGAACTTGAGAGTAAATGAGCTCACTCTAACTCTTCTACATGCCATTTTCACTTACACTGCACGTAAAGCTACACTGGGGATAAAAGCTATACCTTCTCATTTCATTTTATGTTTATAATAATTAAACAAGAGTACTCATATGAAGAATTTAGCAGGATGTATGTGAATGTAATCTCTAAGATGTTAATTATGTCTATCATAAAATTAGGAAAATGTTACAACTTCCTTTCAAACTGGGATTTTCTACAAAATCTTTTACCATTAAAAGTTCTTTGGTGATTGGCAAGATGAGTCAGCAGGTACAAGTGCTTGCTTACAGCCTGAATACTTGAGTTTGATTCCCAGGACCTACATTTTAGGAGAGTAAGACCTGCTGTAAGTTGTTTTCTGTTTTCTGACCTCCACATCCTGCTGTGGCAAGAGGAAGTACAAACACACACACACACACACACACACACACACACACACACAAAGCAAATATAAAAAATGAAATGCCTTGGCACATGATCGTTCTTTAGATAATTACACAGGAGTCTGTGACATGAATATGCTATAACCATTCATATATTACAATCATATTCACAGGAAAACATTCTGCCCCTGACGGTGGGTATATCTCAGACACTGGACACTGGAGCAAAGGATGCAGAAGTGGTCACTAGCCTTGTATCATTTATGGAAATTAGGTAACCATTTTGGATAAAGCATGTTATCTAGTTGTGTGAAGGAAATGTTATTAAAGACTTGTTTTCTTGTAACTGAGGGTCAGGAAACGTGCTGAGATGAAGTCATATCTATATGGAGCTGTAAGGATTTGTATGCGTGCATCATGGAGAAAGATGCTTTACGTAAGAGCTAGCTAGTGTTGGTCCAAGCAGAGAGGCTACCCTGATAGAAAGCCTGTGGCCCATGCTTGTACAGGGCTTGCTGATCTTTAACAAGGGTGTTAAGAAAATACACAGGGGAGTTTGGGGATTTAGCTCAGTGGTAGAGCGCTTGCCTAGGAAGCGCAAGGCCCTGGGTTCGGTCCCCAGCTCCGAAAAAAAAAAGAAAAGGAAAAAAAGAAAATACACAGGGGAAATACTATCTCTTCCACACATACCGTTGGGAAAGCTGAACATTCACAAACCAAAGAATGAACCTATCTCGGTCTAATCTCAAAATGCATTAAAGACTCTTTAGAAGAAAACTAATTTGACTAATTCTACCAATTAAATTCAATATAATTTATTTGATCACGAGAACAAAAACAAATTGTAAAGTTTTGGAAGGTTGATTCATGAACTGAGCAGTTCCTAGGACAAAAGCAGGTTGTGAGGACGTTCAACCAATAGCTTGATTGGCAGCATTTGTAGGAAACTAAAAGGAGGTAAAAAAGATTAACTGGTCACTTGTAGGTTACAACACTTGCTCTGATTAACAGAAGCTCAGCTCCTGTGATTAAACTTGAGGTTGATACAGTGTTGGTTTAGCACAGGAGGCTTTTCAAATGGAAAAAATTATTTAACCTACATATGTAAAAAACATAAATCATAAAACTCTTAGAGGATGTAAAGAAAAGCATCAACATTGATTTGGACACTAGTCTTGTAAATATGCCACCAAAAATACAGGCAACCAGAGCAAATACATACAAATGGACCTATGCTAAATTACAAGGCTCCTCCACAGCCAGAGAAAAACTAACAGGGTAAGAAGACTCAGTAGAGAATGGAGACTTAGTAGTCAAAGTATGTAGTGAACAATACAACACAGTAGAAAAGTTTGCAGTTAAAATCTACAAAGAAGTTAAAAAGGCATTTCTCTAAAGACATAGAAATGGCCGAAAGGTTCTGCATCACTGATCAGCAGATATCATCTCACATCTGTCAAGATTATTATAAAATCAATCAATCAATCAATAAATAAATATCAGATAAGTTCATGAGGATGAATGGAGAATGTGCTCATTGTCATCTATAATAAGAAAATAACAAATTTAAAAATCTCTGGCATCTTTCCATTGCTTTGACATCAGGCTATGTTGGAAAGCTATGGCCTGGCACTCTTTAGTGCACTCATGGTGACAACATAAAATGATCTGCATCTGGAAAAGAGCAGACCATGTTTATCTATCTAAACCATATGTAATTTCTTTTTGGTTCAATAACCTCAATTTTAGGAATTTATTGCATTTTTACCACACAATGTTAAGAGATAACCTAGGCACAAATTTATTTCTGGTGGCATTAATTTTATTTGGTAACAATAAAACTATCTCTCGGTGTGGAAGTATTTTAATACACTACAGTAAATTAGTAATCAACTAAAATTGTATTTTAAGAAAATTTATTTAATTTATATACAGAATACTCCTAAGTTATAGCAATGAAATAAATTATTGAATTTCTTATAAGATCTACAAACTGCATTATTCTTTATTTTACTTCATCTTGACTGCAGCCTCTTCCCCCTCCACTCCTCCAATCCACTTCCAACCAATTCTCTCTCCTATGTCCATTGCTCCTTCATTTCTGTTCAGAAAATAGAAGGCCTCCCAGGGATATCAACAAAACATAGCACACCAAGAAGCAATAACACTAGGCACAAACACTTGTATAGTAGCATATCGGTTAGCAAGAGATACTTATATGACATTATTCTTTAAACAATTCATTTTTAATTTTTGAGAATTTTAAAGTTGTATTTTAATTATTTTTATACTCCCCTCCAATATCTCCCATATCCATTATGAGAATGGATAACCATTCAACTTTGTCTTGTTTTCCTTTGTTTTTATTGTTGTTGCTTTGTTTTGTTTTGTTTGTTTTGGTTTTCAATCATTGATTATATTTTGTGTTGCCCAACTACTCTTAGGTGTGGAGACTGCTTGTCATGTGACCAACCTTCCAATGTTAGGGGTCCAAGCATTGCTGAAGAATGATACCCCAGTCTCAAATAGTATTCAAAAACAAAGAAATTTTATTCAGCTAAATTTCCTATGTGCAGGGGTCTCCCCATTCAGGAATGGAGACACCTACTGGGCTCACAGGCCAGAATTTTAATCCAGGAGGGGGTTATATGCCCTTTTACCATGACTGGCTAGCTCTATCTCTGTCTAATTCTACAATTGGTTAGGCTCCTGGGGGTCATTTATTCATTCTAACTGCTATTCTTATTCCTTACTTCTGGTCAAATGACAAGGTGTTCTAGGATTGGCTGCTGAAAGCTGTAGTTGGCTGACCACAGGTTCCTAGATCCCGTTTTCTCATTTATGGGAAACAGAAACTTAGGCCTAGTCTCTGAAACTGTCAGTTTCTAACCTGTCATGAAGTCAGCCTGGCTCTGAGCTTAGTCCCTTCACCAGAGGTGTCATCATTAAAGAAAGGTGACTCTTTCACCCAACATCTATTAAGTGCCAATAGTTCCTTAGATACAGGTAGGATTTTGTGCCCACTATTTTGTCTGACTTGCTTCAAGTCTCATACATCCTGTCAGAATCACTGTGAGTTCATGTATGCAAATGCATTGTTGTATCTGCAACACTGCAAAACACTGTTTCCTCAAAGTTATCCACCATCTTTGACTCTTAAAGTTTTTCTTTATCCTCTTCCAGGAAGATCCCAGGGTCTTATTGGGAGGAATGTGCTATGTACAACTCAGTACAGAGCATTCCACAGTTCTTTATTCTCTGAATGTTGCCCAGTCATACTAAACAAAGGAGTTTCTCCAGTAAAAGTTGGTAGATGTACTTTTCTATAACTATACCAACATGTCATTTGGAATTATAATAATACTATGTCCATTTATTGGAATAATAGTATTTAGATTGTTTTCTACTTTCTATCACCTGTCTAGCCATAGGATCTCGAACCTATTAATATTTTTATCAAGTACTAATAATATTAAAAATTAAAGCCCAGTACCAAGGATGGGTTCCATTTAATGTAGTAGGCCTTAGATACAGAGTGATTGGTAACTCTCATACCATCCATGCCACTAATGCACAAGGAAAGCCATTAGTATAACTTGCAAGCTTCACAGTTATTGGAGATGGATAATTATTTTTCTCTGTCAATAGTGTAGCTATCCCTTCCCAGCACTGTGAAAAGCAGGCAGTAAGAATGAAGACTGCATGTGAGTGGCAGGTAGACTCTTTCCATGTTCTCTGAATTTAGTTTGTGATTTCTTCAGAAATAGAGTCTTGACAGTAAGGAAGTTAATCAAGTTCGCTTGCAATGGTTTATCATTCTTGGAAGTCTAAGGGATTTTACTGGCTAACAACTCACAAAGAGGCAATGCATCCCTGGTCCTGGGATTTTAATTCAGTGTGAAAGAGTGATGAATACTGGTTATACTGGGGTGAAGTGGCATGGTGCCTTTGATCTCCTTTAGCAACTTTTTTATGTCAGAGCGAAAAATTAGAAATAATTGGAGGGGAAGCCCTTGGTCCTGCCAAGACTGAACCCCCAGTGAACTTGATTGTTGAGGGGAGGGCACTAATGGGGGTAGGATGGGGAGGGGAACACCCATATAGATGGAGAGGGGGAGGGGTTAGGGGGTTATTGGCCTGGAAACAGGGAAAGGGAATCACAATTGAAATGTAAATAAGAAATACCCAATTTAATAAAGGCGGAGAAAAAAAAGAAATAATTGGATTAGAGACTTGTGATTAACAGTGATCGTATTAGTAATTGTTGTTGCTGTGATTAACACCATGACCAAAAACAACTTGGGAAAAAGTTTGTTTCACTTTATGAGTTATAGTCTAGCATCAAGAGAAGCCCACACTCAGTGTAAGAGCTTGAAGAAGAAACCACAGTGCAATTCTGCTTACTGGCTTGTTCCACCTGCTTCATCAGTTATCTCTCTTATACAAGTGCAACCATCCATAGTGGGTTGATATCTTCCTTATCCATCACTGTCTTAGGGTTTTCAATGCTCTGAACAAAACCATGACCATGCGACTCTTATAACACACACACACACACACACACACACACACACACACACACACACACATATTTAATTTGTGCTGGCTTACAGTTTCAGAGGTTTAGTCCATTGTTGCCATGGTGGGACATGGTAGTGTGCCTACAGTCATAGTGCTAGAGAGGGAGCTGAAAGTTCCACATTTCGATCCACAGGCAACAGAATGAGACTGTGTGACACATTGGGTATAGCTTGAGTACATTAGACCTCTAAGCCCACCCCACACTGACACACTTCCTCCAATAAGGCTACACTTCCTAATAGTGCCATGCCCTGTGAGCCAAAAATTCTTTTTGGGGGGGCAATGTTTTGTTTTATGTTTTTGTTTTTTAAGATTGATTAATTAATTAATTTATATGGGTACAGTGTGGCTGTCTTCAGAAAGACCAAAGATGGCATCAGAACCCATGACAGATGGTTGTGAGCCACCATATGGTTGCTGGGAACTGAACTCAGGACCTCTGGAAGAGCAGTCAGTGCTCTTAACCACTGAGCCATCTCTCCAGCCCCAAAAATTCTTTTTAAAACAGAGTATATGTGGCTGTTTCTATTCAGACCACCACAATTGGTAATTGAAAGATTCCCCCCCAGAAATGCCCACAGGCTTATCCAATGGAGGATATTCTTTGATTGTTTTTTGTCCATAGGTATGTCTAGGTTTGTGTCAAATTGACAGCTATGATAGTGACCTATTAACCCACAGTAGTGAAAGAATGTTTTAGAAGCCAATAATTAGTGAAAAGAACATTACAACTGCTAGCAAAATATATAAATATCATAATTGTAGCAATGCTGACAACACTGCAACAGATCTAAACCCTTAAGACATGAATCAACACAGATACAATTAGCTTTATCTATAGAGGCTTGGTCCTGTGCTTCAAATCATAGAGTTACACACTGCTGAGATCTTCAATCATTCTTACTTTTGCAAGTTTCCTGGTGCCCAGATCAGATAATAATTCAACTTCCATTTGAATACTTCTAAACAGGATGGCTCATGTCCCTTACACAGCTCAGTTAGCTTTTGAAAATGCAAAGAATTTTCATTTTTCATCTTTTAAAAAAGTGATTGTATCTTTAGAGATACGTTAAGTTAAGAAAGGAAAGGCAGAAGCTCATTGACAGACTAAGGTGTTGCCTCAGAAGTCCATCAAGATTCGTTCCCAGTGGCTCAGTTCTTAACATTCATCTTACCCTCAGGGGAGTCTAGTCATATTCAAGTCTTAGTAACTAGTTGTGAGCATGAGATTCTTGTCCCTATTGATGAAACATTATTTTTGTTGGCATATATGTCCTGTATTTTGGCCCCTATTCCATCTCTTTTCTTCTTGCTTTGCTAGCGTTTCCTCACTTGATGTCCTTTTTGCTTCTTTTTGTACATGTATATGTACATAAAACCCAGTATCCAGAAATGTTAGATGGTATATGATTCTGGTCTTTTGAGTCCAGTGTAATTTAGCTTGAGTGATTATCTCCAGTTGCATCCATTTCCCTGAAAATAATGTAATTTCATTATCTATGGCTCCAAATAAGACACGAATGAGGAAAGATCCTTAGAGCACACTAGTGTCACATCAGCATGATATCAGTCCATCATCCAACAACTTAGGGGGGAATAATTCAGTCTCCAACTCTGACAGTTTCTTTTCCTGTGTATGTCACGAGGCAGATAAAGCGCTATCTTCTAGATAGATAGATGATAGATAGATAGATAGATAGATAGATAGATAGATGATAGAGAAAGAGATAGAGCTATATTATTATGTAGATATAGAGATAGATATATGTATAGATTAGATATAGATAGATGGTTCATAATATACAAGTATTCATCTTTAATTGACTTTAGGTGCTTTTTATCTCATGTTTTATATTTTTTAACAATTTTGCAGTCAACTCAAGGGGAAAAAGTCACAGACACTTTTCTCATTTTTACATTTATTTATTTACTTATTTAAATGAGTAGGTTAAGGTCCCTGTGGTGGTTTGAATGATGTGGTGGTTTGAATGGCCTCATTAGGCTCATAGGTTTGAATGAGGAGGTACGTCATTGGGAATTTGCCATCAGCTTTGAGGGTTCAACAGTCCACATGCCAGTCTCTGTGCTCTCTCTCTCTCTCTCTCTCTCTCTCTCTCTCTCTCTCTCTCTCTCTCTTTCTCTCTCATGTGAATATATGTATACATATGTATGTATATATATTAAAACTTGCACATTTGATTACTCAAATCTTACAGAAAACAATAGAACTCTCAATTTTGCGAGCAATATTGGAACTGTATTAATTTTTAAAAAACATCTAAATCAACTTCAGCTCTATAGCACCCAGATATCCCATTGGGAGGTAGGCATTTTCCCCCAACACTTGTGCATTTATTATAAACAAACAAATATGAAGCTGCAGATATTGTATAAGCACTGTCTCTACCTTACAGCAATAGTTCCTGTAAGGTTTGCTTTGTAACTGATTCCTCACATTACTCCACAGAGAATTTAGAATAGGTTTAGAGGCAGGTTAACTTAGCCTAGCTCAAAGCACCACAACAAAGTTGTCTAGAAAGTCTTATTAGCAATTACTTCAAGATCTGGTCATTAGGAACATGAATAAATTTTCTTCCCCTCTGTATATGATTACATAATATAAGCTAAAATATAATAAAGGCCGGCAATAGGAAGGATAGTGTAAATTTCCCCTGCCATTGTGTCATGACAGTGGAAGATATGCCTTCCATATAAAATAGAGACATGCATTCTCTATTATATGTTTAACAAGATGAGTAGTAATAAAATATTTCAAATGCAAATTAAAGATAAAAGTTTTCTCTTTTAAGATACCAACCACAAGGATATATTTTGAGAGAAACAAAAGTAACAAAAATGTGGGAGATGATAAATACAATAGACCATGGACTCCAGTCCTGTGATCCCCATTGCAGAGAGCATTTTAAAATAATTCTCGTGTCTAATTCTATCCTAATCAATACAGAAGTGAGGACATTATAAAAAGTGTAGTTGTGACTGTAAAGGACAACTTTTCACCAAAATTTAAAGAAGCATGAGGCCAACCTAGTTGAAGGATAGTCAGGGCAACACAGAGAAATACTGTCTCAAAAACAAACAAACAAAAAGCTAACTAACTAACCAACCAACCAACTAACTAACTAACTGATTTTTTTTGCCAGGCAGTGGTGGTACATTCCTTTAATTCCAGCACTTGGAAGACGGAGACAAGCAGATCTCTGAATTCAAGGCCAGCCTGATCTGTGTAGTGAGTTCCAAGACAGCCAGGGCTACACAGAGAAACCATATATCAAAAAAGTCATGACTTTAATATAAGAATATTTAAAAACATGAACTTCAGCCTTACTAATGCTCAGCTTCATCAACTCTTTCTGTTGTATACCTTAAACCATGATCAATTATCAGTGACTTGTCTAGACCCTAAACAAAGGAAAATCTGCCCATCTTTTTCTAACACAACCCTAATATCAGCTATACTAACAGGCCATTGTATAAAATTCTTTTAATGATATTTATTTGAATTCACATGCAACTGTTAATTATGACTTACTAGATAAATGTGAGCATAATATTAGACCCAAGATAAAATCCACAATCGTAAAAGTGAAAATATTTTTGTCAATCTTAACATATGAGAAATAGATATTTTATAAAATTCCATATTTCTCTAGTTTAAAAAATTAAATATACTAAATCAATCACTTGTATTAAATATTGATATTCCAAAATGTTACATAGAATTTTTAAACCACTTGAATCATCAGACTTGATGCAAAATTTGATATGTGCTTTATTAAAATCAGTATCATAGACAAAATTTTTGTGCATGGAGAAAAGAAAAGAATGTTCCAAGAAGTCAATGATATAAACTTAAAACAAAAACTCTCATACAAATACTGCCATAAACAACCCTGAGGTTAAGAATTGACACTGAGGTCAGACATAAACTAGGAACCATAGAATTCTGTACTATTCCTACAGGTGAGGCTGATGGTCATCCAGATGGGCCAAACACAACCAGACAAGTTCAAATCGAAGGATTCCAAGCAGGTGCATTATCCACAGTCTTCTAAATGGCCCCAACCAGCAACCAAGTCACTAGAATCTCTTAGAAATGTAAGATCATTCCTGAGCCTAGCAGTAAACCCAAAAGGCCTTGCTCCAACCAAAAGACAAATGTGTGCTGTGGATGGTCACAGGCTCATGTGGCATCGGTTAAGTATTCTGAACACGATGCTATGATGCCTACCTAACCACACATCTCATGTTTCTCTCTGACTTCTGCAGTATTCATGCAAGCACATGACATGAGCAACTAGGCAATCCAAAGGATTTAAAAATAAAATGTAAGCCAACTGCACCACATAAAGCTTATTCTTTTATGCAGAACTTTGGAAAGAAAAAGAGAAAAGAAAAAGAAAAATGAAATGCCATTGTCTTGGATCCAACCAGTACTCCCACACAGCAAGAACTGTGTGAACTGAGAAATCAACAGTCTTCAACAACAACCCTGCTGTACGTTCATAGGACTCAAAGGGCTGCTACTGCTGCTGCTGCTTACAATATACACAGACCGTAAAGCACAGCTCAAGATTTCCAGCCTCGAGTCTAACTTGTGTCAAGATGTCTGATGTATTTACCCATAGGGGAATACGATTCTAGGAAATTTAACAAAGTCTGATTTCTGTCACTTGATACTATTTGTCACATGGTATCTGCTAAGGCTTACTCAGACACTTTCTATTTATTATCCCTCGGGTTCTCCATCTCTGGGAGACAAGCGGTTCCAGGAATAGTTTTATCCTTTATAAGAAAGAGGCTTGTAGCCTGAAAAGAAGCTCGTTCGTGGCCAGACAACCAGCAAGTGTTGAAAGGAACTTTCCAAACAAATTCTGTCTGACTTTGCTATTTTAATTTTTTTTAAACTGTCCTTTGAGATGTGACTTTCAATTCACCTTCTGTTCTGCCAGTTTGTGCCTACAGAGCCTGAGTGCCTTTTCCATAGTGATGCGCAGTCCTTGCCATGTCACTGCCTCTGGGTAGAACAGGCAGCACACAGAGCAGTAGATATCTACTCTCAGTTACGCCGCAGAACCACTCTGTTAGCCTACTGCTCTTCCTCACCAGCTTACCTTCATAAACGGAGGTGTAAAATGGTGAATCTGACAGATCTGTGAGGGCAGAGGCATGCACATGCTACTGTCATGAATTAGTAAGGCGTCTTCAGGAGTGTCCACTTAACCTCAGCTGTAACCTTGTGCCCTGAGTGTAGAAAACAAGTTTCCACCTTCTGTCCCCTTTTATCAACGATGTTTTCCCTTGACTTTGGCGTCAGCTCCCAGATCACTTGCTGTGGTGTTCCGCACCTTTCATATTTTCTTCCTAGTCATAATATTGCTTCAGTCGTAACCTTGGCACTTTGAGGAATAATTGTCCCTGACAAGAGGAAGAATCACTGACAGAGAGTTGATAAGCATTACATACAGATGACAGAAGTCAGGACATATCGGATTACTGCTGTGAATATAATAAAAGAGAGGCTAAACACTTTGGCAGCTCAAAGGCAAGCCATTTCATAACTCTGCACTGAGGCTATTATCTTCCATTTACTGCCACTGATAACCAGGTTGAGACTGTCTCCCTACCATCTCGTTTCAATTCACTTAACACGTTGCTGACCAGACATGGAGCTGGAGACAGAGATGATAATCAGAGCGCCTTGGCATTTATTTTGAAAGTTTATCTTCTGCCAACCTCTTGCAGCCTGATAAGTCTCTGAGTGGGGAAGCTTTAGACCTTCCTGGGGAAGGCAGAGTACAGTCACACTCTCTTTAATCTGTGAATCCCTGGTAGCTTTTGAAGCTGCTGTAACCAGGGAAAAGTGACAGTTCACTTTCTCCACTCCTGTGATATACCTGGGCATCAGAGCCTGGAGCAATAAACATCTGGGCTATTTTTACGCTTATGGGCTCTAAGACGATAAGATTATTATTTTTACCTTAACCAGTCTGAGCCACCTGAAGAGAGTTGTGTTGTCTGTCAGCATATACACAGCTCTGGCATCAAGGACATGAAAGGCGCCTGCAGAATTGGGATGCACATGCTATCTGTAGGAACTGTCAGCGGCTTTCTAAATATAAAGGCAATAAAATTGATATGTCAGAATGTTAGACATAAAGCAATAGCAAAGATTAAAAGCAATTAAGGGTGAAAGCATGCTCCACCGGGGACCTGGCCATTCCTGCAGAGAGAGGTTGTAGTACATGACTGAATTAAAAGTTTGAGGCCTCGACCTGCTTCCTCTTAAATATGTGGTCTCCCAACTCATTGCTCTTTTGAATACAGTGTTTCTTCAGTATTTAAATATATAGTTTAATTTAAATATATAGTTAGATCATGGATACAGTACTGTCTTTATGTTAACACAGAATTCTCTGTTTATTAGTAACTCACCTTACTTGCTTTTCTGATACATTTGTAGGTGCCTTGTCGAAGAAAGAAGTTCAAGAATGAGGCAAGTCAGCAGTACAGGAAGACTAAGCAATGTGGAAAGCCACCTAAATGATAGAGATATAATAATCAAAACATGTTTTGCATAAAAATGTCTATAGCCTTTGAAAATTTTAGAGATTAATGGAAATTCATATCTGGAGGATAGTATGGAGGGCCAAAAGATAAATGAAATGTCATTCAAAATGTCTTAGAAATGGCTTTTATAGGTTACCAGACACTTAGTTATAGCTAACAGGGTTACCAGGTACTGTCCAATGGTAGGATACCCTTAATAAAACAGTCTATCTGAAAAACTAGCCTTCATCCTCAGCAGCTTAGAGGTTCCAGGTTGTTAAAAAAAACATAAGTTCTTGTTACTTTGCACTGTCTCCTCTGAGTCAGAGAGTACCTGCAGTTAGGAAACAGAGAGCATTCATAGAGATAAGATGAGATCCTTATTCAATCCAGTATTTCAGCATATGGGATATTATAACTGCCCACATCTAGATCTTCACACCTCAATTAATCCAATCTGGAAACTCCTTTAAAAACATGTCCAGAAGTTGTTCACATAGGAATTCTAAATCTCCTCAAATTGGGAGGCACAATTTACTATCAGAAGTCACGAGTTCCAGTGCCCAAATATAAAGTAAAGGGAAAAGTCCATCCGTGCTAGAAGAATATAGGACGTGGAATAGAACCACACCACAAGTCAAGATTGCTATCATTATTGTTTCTTTAGAAAGTGTACAAACATCCCTGCAAAAGGTTAACAAAGCCATTAGATTGGGAAGTAGCCAGCAAGTTCTTAGCTCAGAGACCCATGAGCTCCATCCCAGCTCTTGAGGGAAGAGGTGTTATGAGTGTGTGAAACGAATTTTAGGGAAGCTCTCTGTTCATACCAATAATAAGACTTTTGTAATGAATCCGGGGACTGTGCGTTAGTGAGAGTCACAGGAGGACCTTACTAGACATGTACCTAATGCTGACCCATCTAAGTAATTATATTTCAGATGTCACCCTGAGGCTAGGTCATCCCTAAAATTAACATATACTTGAAGATGGAGGCCTGTTAGAAGTAAAAGTGTCATACATGGATGCAGAGTCCTGTGGCTGCTTGAAGTTGTCACTGGGGGAAATTCTGTTAGTCTTTGAAATGTTTTCTATGCGTCCAACCCCCTCAAAGATAACCAACAGGCAAACCAATACTCAAGAGTTACTACACATCTTGGACTAAGACTTGTCTCTCTAAAAGCTCCTCCGTGTCTACTCACAGACTACTCAACATTTGTTAGAGAGACTCTGACAGTGCAGGGTTTAGAGACATCAATGGTAAGTCTCCTATTATGTAAGCTCTCTACCCGCTGTCCATGGTACCAAAGAGCAGTAATTTAAACTTCTTTCTCTGTGATTCCTCTTGTGTTCCACTGAGATAATGGTGCAGTTACTACAGAATTAAATTAGTGAATTCATGTAGCGTCTTTTTAGCTGGTCTAAATGCCCCAACATGAAATAACCACAGTTCCACTCAATTTTACAGCCAGGCAATTATTTAAAAATATATTTAAAATCAACAGTGAAACTATAGTAGCTAGATATAAAATTCCCCCCAAACTACTCATAAATTTCCTTAAAATCCTGCACAAACTATTGAGTTATGGAATGTTAGACATTTTACAGTTTGGTTGCACAAATTGGCCTTCCTATGCTCTGCAGTGAAAGTCACTCTCAGCTGGTGTATTCAGCCTATTGAATATTTAAGCTACAGTGTATAAAGTACACTTCGCATTATCATTTACTCTTTGTACCTGATCACCATTCTTTTTAGGATGATCAGGAAAACATGCAATGTGTTTGAAATCTTCCCAAGACAAGATTTAAAAGTTAAAATAAAATATTTACTTAGTCATGAAAATACCTTTATTTGTGAAGATCAGGGATTGGCTTTGGTTACTACAGGTACAAAATGGAAAAGAATGTAACTTGGGATAATTTTTTAGCAACACTTTCTTACACACGCTGGAATAAGTTCCATCAGTCAGATACCAGAGAACTGGGATGGAAATAGTTAATAGAGCTGTCATTATGTCTATAATTGTGAAAGGTTTCTGCACTCTGAAAACCATTTCCTTAATTATTTTAAGTTAACATTGTGCCCATAGCCAGGGTAGCAAAGGGAACATGTGTAATCTGAAACCCCAGATATGGTGTCTGCCCTGAATTGAGATAACATTAAAGATTTTACTGCTGATACATTATAAATTATTTCTATTACTGTGGTCCTATGGGTATTACACTGTCAGTGCACTTTGCCTATTACCTCACTTAATGTTATTAACACACTTTGGGGTATAAAATTACAGTTTTATCATGGAAACCTTAAACACTTTCATCCCAAGTACTGAATCAAGTTATTATCTTTACTGACCAGGCCTGTTTTATTGTCATTTCATCTCTCATAAAATCTGAGATTCGATTTGATTTAACTATTAAGGAAAGCTTGCTTTTCGTGAGTTTAAACCTAGCTGTAATATTAATAAATTCATATATAAGATGACTTCATTTTATTAAAGGTGAGGTAACTTCAAAAACCTCTCTTAATGTCTCGCCACTGCTAAGAAATTTAACTTGACCCACTTGCACTTCGTTCTGAGAAATATCGACAAAAATTTAAGATCATCATCTTGGAAGATGGTAGGCACTAATTCTAACCTGCTTCAGATCCATATTAAATGCTTGGGTATATTAGTCAGAGCCACAAAATAGCATTGCTTATCACAATGTCAAAAGGTAATGTTCCATTCCAAACCAAAAGGCACTTAGAATCCCTGTACCTTAATGAAACAGGGTCCATGGGTAAGAAATATGAAGCAGAAGCCTGCAAACCCATCATTTTGATAGCTTTTAAATTAAAATTGGTTGAAGCCAAGCAATCATTTAGAAACTAGAAAACTACAGTGAGTGTGGATTGTGAAAAAAAAGTTTTCTACAGGGTTTACATGTGGTTCTAACTCTGCCTACAGAGTAGGAAGAAATTCCTTGGGTCAGTTTGGTAACAACAACAAAAATGCTTACCTTGTTAATCTATACAGCAACTATATATTATTTAACATTTCTGTTAAATCATATTTTCAATATGCTATAGGCGATAGCAAGTAACCAGGCAAGAAGACAATATTTTATTTGGTCTACAGGCTTGCCTTTCCAAACATGTATTATTCCTAAGTATTCAAAGCCAGAGGGCCACGTTGAGGATTATTGCCTTGTAGATAAACCACAACTCTGTCACTCTAAAGAGATAGGATTCAGTTGAAATTGTGGTTGGGTAATCACTAGCATTCTGTACTTTAATTTCAGTGTCTGAAAAGAAGAAATAACTTCTCCCAGTGCTGCTGCTGAATTTTATTATGAACAAATGGCACAGAGATGATGTTCAGTATGCAAGTGGCATCATTCTCTCTCTTCCTATAACATCATTTTGCTGTCATTACATCTCCACAACTGAAATCATAGATGAATGCAAAGGCAACCGTTGGGAGGCAGGTTCGTAAAACAGAGGAATGTCCCTGCTCCATGACTATCACGGTCTTCTGATCAACATCTGAAAATCACGCCATACCAGAAGCTTTAGATTTCACATGAATTTCTTGTCATTGGAGAAATACTCACATTCTATGAGCTAAAGATACTGTCAGCACTGAATCTGAACAGGACAGGTTGACCCTTACCTAAGGAGAGCTAGCCAGAAACAGCATATTAGCTGGGAGTATAGACAATTCTTGGAAGTTTGACAAAAGTATGACTGCAGCCACATTCAGCAGCTTTTGCTAAGTTAGAGGAATCATAAGACATCACTGACTCTGGGATAAAAAAGCAGAAATAAGTTCCTCAAATAGAACCTTTGTTTCCATGGGCAAGAAAATGGGAACAGCAAAAACATATGAAAGGGTTTGCCCAAAGTTACATGGCCGTTTGATGAGAAAGCTGAACCCAATGCCCTGACACCTTCACCTTTCATTCCTACTATAAATGCTGGCACCAGCCTTCAGAACTTCAGTCCTCTATATTCATAGTTTTCCTACAATAAACATGGGTTCATCTCTGGCTGAATGAGAGGCTGTATGCTGGACATTTGGAGATGTGGCTTCTGCTTCTGTAGGGGATTCCTCACCCTGTGTGTATTACCCGATGTGGGTGGGAGTATCTATGACCTGTGTACATGTATGTGTGTGTGTGTAATTTTTTATCTCCCTATGCATAAATTGGGGGCTGAACCTTGAAGAGTGAAAGTACATGGGAAGTATATGGACAAAGTTGAGTAGATCCTCTCCGCAGGAGTCTCTTTCCTCAGTGAGAGGAATGCTCTTGCATTGTGTCAAGTGCTGTATACCTCTATCTGGCCAACAGCCTTTACTCAGTTTTCAAGTGTGCTTTCCATGTCTTCAACTACTTAACATTCATTTTTTTCTGTCACTTTCTATTTCAGTAGGGATTTATTAGAACTTTTTCTTAAAGCAGATTAATTCTCCTCCACATTTGTCTTCTTATCATTTGTACTATTTTAATATTTACTTTGCCTCCATTATCAAATTTTGCATGTCCAAGAAAACAATATGATTACTTTGTGATTTACTGCTTTGCATATTTTTGCAAGAATATCAATTAAATATTAATTAACTCACATAAATACCATTAATTTCCTACAGTATCACTGATAATGTTTATACTCTAAAGTATAACAATCATTTCAATTGCTGTTTAATTGAGATCTACTTCATCGCCAGTTCTCTTTTTTTTTCCATCCTTTGCCTGTAAAAAGATTCCTTTTTTCAACCACAAAACAAAGATTGTAACTAATGATAATCTTTTCTAAATACCTTAAAATAACTGATTCTCTCTCTCTCTCTCTCTCTCTCTCTCTGTGTGTGTGTGTGTGTGTATGTGTGTGTATGTGTGTGTATTTCTGCAATATTACAATATTTAACATATAAATGTTATATAGATAGACTGAACATTTTCTCCACTTTGTATCATTTAATTACATGATGAAAATCAATCATGTAAGCATTCCAGCTCATCCTGTGTACAACATTACACCTCCATGATATGGAACCTTGGAGTCAGTTAATCCTTGAGGACTGAAATCCTGGCTATGACTGTGTATAAATGATTTAACTTCCTAAGGATTATTCTTTCTCTCTCTCTCTCTCTCTCTCTCTCTCTCTCTCTCTCTCTCTCTCTCTCTCTCTCTCTCTGCGTGTGTGTGTGTGTGTGTTATGTCAGAATATGTGCATATGAGCATAGATGCACATAGAGTCCATAAGAGGGAGTCACGTCTTCTAGAGCTGGAATTACAAGCAGTTGTGGATTACCCGATGTAATTGCTTGAACCCAAATGAAGGTCTTTTGTGAGACCAGATCAGTAAATGCCCTTGACCATTGATTGCTCTGTCAGTCCATCCCCTATTATGTAACTTTTATAAACAAAACTTAACAATACTTCCAAGACCAGGGGGTCCACTGCCAAAACCAGGAGGAGCATTTAAACTACCTGTGCCATTTCCAAATTTCGGAAAGTTCCCCCAAATCCTGATGGCCCACTTATATTATTTGTTGCACCTCCAAAACCTGGAACTTCCAGTCCTAGGCCATGCAAACCACTATTTCCAACAGAAGGCGTAACAGGCCTAACATCACCAAAGGCACTCCCTAATCCTGGAGGGGGAATGGTGGCCCAAAGACATTGGGCCCACCAAAATTACCAGGGAAATCAAGTGGTAGCCCATTATTGGCCTCCTTTGAGCCAAGAAGTCAAGAAGACATTCTCTTCTCCCCTTGCACTGAGGATGCCAGCACCAGGTATTGCTGGACCAGGCATTGCAGCACCAGATATTCTGGGACCAGGCATTCCTAGTAGTTCCAGATTCTAACCTGTGGATTGTTTCACTTGCAGATAGATTGGTTTCTATAACACAGAGCATTGTCTGACTGTTTATAACTCACAGAATGAACATTGCAATTTGTTAGAGTAAAGCTAGCTGGAGAAAACACAAAAATAATTTTGGCATACAGTAGAGGCCATTTGTAATATTCCATGATCATATAAATCTTATCAAAGAATATAGACTGGTTTTCTTCATATACGTGGGATGAAGAAAGTAGAAATGTGAGTAGAGCTCGAGGATGGTGCTCCTGCCAGTACTGACAAGTAGAAATTGGCCATTTTTGCAATTTGATTTAAAGTTGGACATATTTGCTTTGTTATAGGCTCAAAGCTTTATCTGAAACCTTCATTTTCTTTTAAAATTGAATAAAGTCTCTGTATCCAGAAAAACAAAAAAACAAACAAACAAACAAACAAAAAACAGGAATAATGCCTGTTTGCCAGTGATTGAATTTACTTTAATGATTGAAACAATGTTGGTGGAAAACTTCATTATAGTTCAAATAAATGAATAGATATGCATATGAAGAACTGAGGACAGTACAGGTATTTAAAAAAAACCTTGACATTATTGCTTTGTTATGTTTTAGATGCTGTCCTTACTCAATGTGAAAGATTAAGTGGCTGATTTAGCATGACTAACACACTGAATAATTATTTCTTTTATTACTAAGGTTCTTCATGATTCATTTTATAAAAGACCATCCACTTAAACATAAACATTTTAGTTCTTGTAGATAGCTACTAGTTCATCAGTTATGACATTTCAGAGGCCCTTATCATCTGAAGACAATTATATCACCAAATCAGATATAGTCTAGCATTTAGACAAACTGGACAAGTTCAGTCAAACCACACAAACACACACACACACTAAGGCTCACCCAAACACACACACACTCACAAACACACACACATTCGTGCTCGCGTGCGTGTGCGTGCATGCGTGCACACACACACACACACACATCAGTTAGACAATATTCCTAAAAGAAGTGTATGCAGTGCACTCGTGAAATATGTTTGCCAAATGATTGAATTTAATATGATCATCTACTGATTCAACATGTTGACAGAGAGTTCTATTCCTGTATGAGAGGGCAACATGGAAGCAGCAAATTTCAGAATATTTGAAACTGTACAGAACACACACACACACACACACACACACACACACAAAAAAACAAAAAAAAAAAAAAAAACTAGAAAACACGTTCATCAGGAAGTAGATTGCATGAGCAACCATAGAGGCAATGAAATCAAAAGAACAAGATGGCTTCACAATTCCCCCTTTGTCCCTCCCTCCAGTCCTGCTAAATACCACTCTGTTCTGTTTCTGTGTGTTTAAGTCTCTGTTATGTTTCCCCTCCGTGATATCAGGCTGTATTTTCTCTCATTATTCCATGCCTTCCACAAGGTTCACTCGCTTTTTTACATATTTATGCAATATAATAAGATCTGCTAACTACCTTGTGCCTCTGTCCATGTCATAGTTAGGAAAACATAATTAGTACAACTGAGTATTGAAGGTGGATTTCTATTTGAACCAGACCACTTACAAACATAATGATATGATCAAGGAAAAGCAAACAATTTCGGGCACTTGTGAATAGGAAGAGATCACTGTTCATTTCCACAGGTGTTCTCATCATCTTGCATTTATATTCTAATTATTTACCACCCTTTAGAAATATATACTGAAACAAATTAACAATTAATTGGATCAACTGTTTCATTAAGAACGTAGTTTGAACTTGTTTCCTATTCTGATTTTTTTTCCCTCTACCCAGTTCAGGCTTGTTTATGGAAGGGTTAGATTTGACTCCTTGCTGTAGGCAGCCAGAGTAGAAAGGGCAGATTGGCCAATTCTAAGCTCCTTCTCTACCTGAGTACCAGACTGTGGAGTGAGTGATGGGATCTTTCTCAGGTGATAAGCAGGCTAACTACTTTACTCCTTGTGAGGGGACTCGGCCAACACAGGTTCATGGAATATAAATTTGGTAGACCTGATGCCTCACATCTATTCATAACAAATGTACCATTCCATTTAGGACCAATAAATGTACTCTGTACCTCATTTCAGAATGCATCCTAGGTATCCTTGCTTTTATTCACAGCATTTGGTTTCTACTCTTTTCCAAAAGTACTGAGAAGAAGTCATTATTATTGAACTGTCATTATTGTCAACTTTTGGACATATGATGACTTTAGTTGCCGGAAATAGCTAAGGTGGATCCTAAACACTAGCTACAAGGAGTGCGATAGCAAATACTTTTAGCAATAGATAATTTATCAGAGGATCCACAGTCTTGCACTAGGAAGTCTTTCTAATTGTTTGTTTTAACTATGTAATTTCAAAAATAAATCATCTTCTAAACTACTTCTAAAGAATTGTAAAAGCAGAAAGTAAAAAACTTTGTAACTTGCCCTCCAACTGATACCCTAATTGTCCTATCTAGATTTAAAGGAGTTACCAGTTTTCCTTGGATCCCCATTACTCTCATTTTTAAAGGAAGAATTTGGACTCTTTTTGTTGTTGTTGTTGTTAAATCCAAGAAGCTCTGTATTGTGTCCTTCTCCTCTTCAACCATCCATGGTAGTCATCACTGCTCATTCACCTCATTCTCCCCAGGAGAGCCTAAATGCAGTCACAACACACACCACGGTACTAGACGGAATCACTGAAAACTTTGAGAAGAAACGTGGTTGGTAGAGGACTTCCATCTGGACCAGGGTGGAGTCCATAGAAGAGAGAGAGTATTTAAAAATCATTCTCTGTGTTTTAAATCTTCTTCCCAGGAATAGGATGCTCTGATTTGATTCATATTCTATCAACCATACTAAATTATAGCCTGAACTCAAACTTCATTTCCACCATGTGCTTGAAATGAGGGACAACAAAAACCATCGGATAGGACATTGCATTTATTTGTGATTTCACATTCTAAACATTTTCAACACATTCTTTCTTTAGGCTTTCTAATTCTAACAAGTTACAATAATGTACCATCTGTGGTGGCTAATCTTGGTTGCTAAATTGACAACATCTGGAATCAACTAAAATCCAAGCTCCTGGGCAGAGTTGTGAGAGATATTCTTAGTCCAGTTGTTTAAAATGGTAAGCATCACCCTAACAGTGGACCATACCTTCTGGGGCAGTCCACAAATGTACATAAAAGAAGGAAATTTTGCTTTTGGGCTGCTTACCCTCATTCTTGCTGGCAAGTCCATTTACTCTATTACTGAATCATCTGTTGCTTTGCTGATCTTACAACCTATTTCTTAGGATCTCAAGGAACACTGAAGACCAGCAGTTCTCTATCAATTTCCTGGGACTTCAGCACAAGATTGGGGATCTCCAGTCTCCTAGACCGGAAACTAACTACCAATTTGGAGACTTCTGTTGTGAGACAGCCACCTTTGGACTACCCAGATCACAGCCTATAAGCAACTGTAATTGTGTGTGTGTGTGTGTGTGTGTGTGTGTGTGTGTGTGTGTGTGTGCGTGCGTGCATAATATGTTATTATGCATACATTACATATATATCCATTCTCTATATATTCTTATTATATGTGTTCATTTTCTAAATGATGCATTCTGAGTATCGTGAATAATACACTATCATTCTCATTTCATGGAGAGAAATTTAAGACTTGAAACTAGACAATTACTATAAAGTCATAAAAGGTGAACTTGTTATTCCCACTCAGTTGAACTATGCCGCATACTACAGTGTCTGCTTCTATTATCTCTAAATTCATTATGCAGCTTTAAATACCATAGTAGGGAATTTAATTTATGCTCAATCTATGCAATTTGATGCATGGGTTGAAGACAAAATTAAATATACAGAAAACTCAAAAATCTACAACTAATTGATGAGATATATGCAAAATGTGAAGAAAAGGCAGAATACAGTAATGGAAAAAAAACAAAATTTGCAAGGAAAAATGTAGGTCACTGCTAAGAAACAAAGAGTCCCAATGAATTTTATTTCATATTCATCATCAATGGTGGTTTATTTCATATTCATAGTCTCCAACAAAATTAGTAAACAGCTTCTAGGATTACTAACTCTATCAGCAACCGGTTCAGAGAGAGACATCTTCCTGTTGTTGTTTCTGAGGCTACTATTGTCATTGCGGTTATTGTAAAATGCAGGTATTCAGGGCTCAATTATATTGTGGCTTCAAGTGATTTTCAACTGAAAATCCAATCCGTAAAATATATATGAGTTGCTTTCATTCTCCTTGTGTAGTGCTGGGTATCAGAATTTTGTCCAGGGTGTCTAATCATTTCAGTTACATCCTCAGTTCTGGAGCTATTCTAAAACAAAACAAAGGCTGGGAAACCTAGACCAGTACCCACAACTACACTTACAAAGGGAAGACAGGGAGTGTAGGCTGCACCTAGACATCCTCTTCTGAAATCTCTTACAGAAATGTATGCATTGAGTATGTAAGACTTTAGCGGTCAAAGAAATAAATGAATGACACAACTCATCTACAAATGATAAGACAAAGGTCACATAAACAAATCAACTATGAAATTAATACTGCCACTTTAGATACAACAGAGTTTTATTCAGTCATAAAGAATTAAATTGCTGCCATCGACAAAACCAACATTAACAAAAGAGGCGGAGATCACAATGGTAAGAAAAGCAACCCAACCCCTGACATTACTAATCGTACTCTGCTATGCTTGCACACTGGAACCTCAGAGGCTTCATTCAGCAGTGGATGGAAACAGATGAAGAGACCCACAGCTAAAAATCAGGTAGAGATCAGTGAGTATTGTGGAAGAGTGGAGGATATAATTGAGCCAGTTGGAGGGGCCAAGGACAGCACAAAAAAACATACCAAGTCAACTAATCTGGGCCCACTGGTGACTGAACCACTAACAAAGATGTATAGGGACGGATGTGGGGCCCTATCTATTTGAAGTAGATGTACAGCTTGGTCTTCATGTGGGTCTCTTAACAATTGGAGTGCGAGTTGTCTCTGACTCTGTTGCCTGTCATTGGACCTCCTTTTCTTAACTGGACTGCCTGGTTGGGCCTCAATGGGAGAGGGTATGCTTAGTCCTGCTAAGACTAGATGCTCCAGGGCAGGGTTGGTATCCATGAGGAGCTTCACATTCTCTGAGGAAAAGGAGAAGGGAAAATGGCGGGAGTGATTTGTAAGTGTGGGACTTGGAAAAGCAGAGTATTGGGTGTTGCAATTGGGTTGTAAAGTGAGTAAAGTAATTAATGAAGAAAGAAAGAAAGAAAGAAAGAAAGAAAGGAAGGAAGGAGGGAAGAAAGGAAGGAAGGAAGAAAGAAAGAAAGAAAGAAAGGAGGGAAGGAAGGAAGGAAGGAAGGAAGGAAGGAAGGAAGGAAGGAAGGAAGGAAAAAGGAAAGCAACTTTATTTCATGAAGATAAGCAACTCATGCTTCCTCTTAGAGATGGAATCTTTGGGGAAAAGGAATGAAAGTAGAAAGGAAGCTACTGGGGTGTGAAAAATACAGGGTGCATGACCAGAGAGAGGGTGACTGTGGTCAAAATACATTATATAGTTGTAAGAAATGCCATAATGTGTCCCATAACATTATACAGTTAATATATACTTTTAAAAAGGCCAGAGACGTAACTATATTTCATGAAAGTAACAAGTTTCTGCTTTGGAGTTCATAAAAAGCAGACAAGTTACGTGTATCCCAGAGGAATGGGAGGAAGTCCTGTATCCTCCATTCAAAACTCCTGAGCCTAAAAAAAAAACCAAATCATCCGGTATTCCTTGCTAGGGTCTTGTCTCATGTAAAGGCCAGACGCCAGCTCTTCTGGTCTGCCAAGCTGGATGCCCCAAGCTGTATATCTGAGGCTGTTCTCTTGCATTCTGTCTGTTCTCTGGGAGGTTCGCCTCAGCAGAGGAACCATGTGTACTGCATTTTGTCTGTTCTCTGGAAGGTTCACCTCAGCAGAGGAACCACATGTAGGTGAGGCCCCAACCCTCGGGGACTTTGTTGAGAGATGTCTCGATTCCATTTACTTAGACACTTTTGACCTGGTTGGGTTAGGTTACATTTGGGAAAGCATGTCTACACAGTGAGTCTCCCAATACCAACACAGCATTTAACTCTCTCATCTTTTCTCTCACAGTCAAATCTATTCCCTGAGACTCTTGATTGTTTTAGAGAAGACCTTGAGCTATCATATACATGTAAATTTAGTAGAAAAGATGACATTTGCTCACCAAGGCTGTTAGATGAAGAATCTTAGCTGAGAGACTATGTATGCAACAGTCGCATCAATAGGAAGAATACAGTGAAGCAGCCATCCTGCATTGGCACACACACAAAACCCCCATAGCAACGGAGATGACAGCTCGGTAACAGCAGCTGCTGCTTAATTGAAAACATTAGAAAAATATTACATTATATCTGTAGTCCCTGTTTTTATGTTTATTTTCATCACAAGTCAGAAAATAGCCCAGGAAAAAATATAAAGAAAACATAAAACAAAAGTTTAAGACTAACCATGATAAGAGGTGAATGGTTGCTTGAAATTTAATTTGTTGGAAACTCATTCTGTTTCCCAGTTCTTTTTGTGTTCTGAGGGTAAAGAATTCCTTCTTCCGATCACTCTGAATTTAGTTTCAAATCAACCCTTTAAACTTGATTAACTAAGAAGAGAAACAGTGTGTGTAAGTATCTCTGTGCACATCTATTTATGTGTTTCTGAGGACTCACTGAAATCTCTGTAGACACAGAGGCTAGAAGTCCACTAATTTGAAAGGAGGGGTCTGTACATACTTAAAATAGATTAATTATTTGGAACAGGGCCAAACAATGTAGTCCTTAATATCCTAGAACTCACAAAGATCCTTCTGCCTCTGCCTCTTGGTGTTAGAATCAAAGGTGTGCATCACCTCACCCAGCAGGTGATTCTATTTTGCAGCAGTGACAAAAAATTGCCTTGTAGAGCAGCTTGTTTACAGCAAGACCAACATCAATACATACATGGCACAGTGAGAGGAGAGTTAGTAATAAGAGTACATTTATTTTATATATGAAGAATAAAGTGAACAGCCAAATTTTGTATAGGCGCACATGTCTCAAACCATCAAGCCGGAATGAGCCTTGGGGTTCTTTGGGCCTGTCTCCTACTTTAACTCTGGTCAATCCTCAAAAACTTTCATTGATGACTTAGAAAATCATATAAAAAACAAGAGATGCTATTTATGGCAATATTTTTTTTAAAATCACATCAGAGGTAAAAATACCAATGAATTTCCTGGTCTCTAGACATTTGGCACATAGGCAGGATTGAACTTAACAAATAGACATCAGGCAGCCCATGTGCAAATGAAATTTACAAATTCCAGCAATGCATGGCGTATCCTCTGTAGACAGTCAGTATCAACTGTTTTACTGACAACAGCTCATTCTCTGTTCCCCACACCCCTATTTCATTCACATACAGAAAAGAGTATGGTAAGTTCATAGAGTCATAGTCTCTACCCTGAAGTTGTATATATTATATAATAGAATTTGAGTTTTTGTGACTAATGTATGACAATAAAGAGGTAACTGTCATTCTATAACCTCTGGCATAGAGAACTGTGCCAGGTGGTCTTTATACTCATCTATGATGGCACATAGTGAAAACATTTCATGAAATAGGAACTTTGCAAACCTGGCCAGTGGTAAGAAATGAAAATGATACAATCCTTAGAGATGTGAAATAACAGTATCCTAAGAAATGTCCAGTTATTCTGAGGTTGCACAATAATTTTACACTAATTCAATCATTTCTTTATTGAAATTATTGTTAATAATCCCCTTTCTTGGGTTGAGATATTTCTAACTCACTGTTGTGGTGTGAATGTAAGCTGTCTCCACATATGTGTTTGAACCCTTGGACCTCAGCCAGTAGCACTTTTCTGGAAGCTCTAGGTCATAGGGTCTGACTGGAGGAAGGGTGTAGCTGGGAAGTGGGAAATAGGTACATGTGTATGGAAGAGGCCTTGAGGCTTACAGTGTATCCCTCCTCTCTGTGTGTCTCTCTGTCTGTCTGTCTGTCTGTCTCTGTCTGTCTCTGTCTCTCTCTGTCTCTCTCTGTATAGATAATATATAGATCATAGATAAATGATAGATTGATCGATGATAGATAGATAGATAGATAGATAGATAGATAGATAGATAGATAGATATGCTTCTTATTCCACCAAATGCGATACCTTTTACTTCTATTATCATATTCAAATTGTTTCCAATATGGACTATCAATATGGACTGAACTCTCAAAATGTGAAGCAAAACAAACATTTGCTCCCTCAACTTTCTTTTCTCTAGTGTTTGTTCACAACAATAAAAGTAAAAGCAACTGATAAAATTGATACCAGGGGGGTTGGGGATTTAGCTCAGTGGTAGAGTGCTTGCCTAGCAAGCGCAAGGCCCTGGGTTCGGTCCCCAGCTCCAAAAAAAAAAAAAATTGATACCAGGAATCATTACTGTTAGCAACATGACTATATGATCCTTCGACCTCATTGATCTTGGAAATAGGACGGTAGGCAGAAGAAAGAAAAGTTAGGAATTTGGGGACTAGAGAAACCTTAAAATCATGTAAGCAGAACTTAAAGGGCTGTCTTCTGAAGTTCAGAAGACTAGAATAGCTGTCAATAGACATGTGGAGTCCACAAGCTTGACTTGTAAAGTTTCAGACAGGCATAAAACCTGGCCCAGAACTCATTCTTATAAGTTTCTGGCAAAAAAAAATAAAAATAAACAACAACAACAAAATACATGATTGTATTCTGCATATATCCTGAATATTAGAGTAAGGCTTACTTCATGACTAATAGGATAATTTTATTGGCATAAGAAAGTATGTAGGTGATATTTGGTGCCTAGTAAGGGAAGTGGGTCACTGAGAGACAGGATTTGGTGTTTTTAATTCAACCCTGCTTCCTGCCATCTTGCAGCTTCCTGGCCCACTCAAATAAGCCATTATTCCCTTAAGTTGCTTCTTGTAAGTTACTTGGTCATAGCAGTGAGAAAAACATTTAATACTCCCTACAGCTATATTCCTTTTTAGGTGATAAACACAGGGTGAATTTGTTCCTATGCCAGGGTCTCCACTTGGACAACTTACTTTCCAATAATACCTTACTGACTGACACACATCTCTTACCCTGAATAAGGGTAAAAAACACCACTGCATTTGAAACAAGAGCTATGGCTGTGCCCTACTTGAATACTGTTGTTGTCTGTAGGACCCTTTCTACAGTGGTACTCTATGGTTAAATAAAAATAAAAGGTACCCTGAGGAAAAAGTCCACACTGACTGAGGGAAAACGGTATTTTGCTTTTCCACTAACTCTCTAGAATTTTAATTAAAAACATTTAGATTTAGTCTCACTGTATTACCTCGGCTACCCTGAACTTAACATTTAACTTGCCTCTGCCTCTGACATATTAGAATATATGGTATGGTGCGCCAGTCTTGTTTGGCTTTTCAAGTTAAAGAAAGATATCACTGTCTTAGGGAGTTGATTGAATAATCCTTAAGGAGAAAATTGAAAACCGTGATCATAAATTGGCCAGTGAAATCACACTAATGAAGACAGCAGATAAAGAATGCATTAGATAAAAGAATATATTTAGTAGTACTTAGTGGTAAACTCATTGGTGTGAATTATTCATTGATTTGACATATACCCCTTCCATAATACAAAGATAATCATTAAATTTAGTCAGAATTAAGTTTAAAGTCATAAAATAAAAATAATCCAAAAGATCATATTTAATGGGATTCTTATTAGTTTATCTAGAAGTTTATTCCACTGATTTTTAACATTCATTATTATTTCCAAGCCAGGAAAATAAATGGAAATTAAATAAATCCAAGTCAATGGTTTAGGAAATTCTGTTAACTGTTTGAAAAAGGGTTGCTTGAGTGAAAGTGTTATTGAAGGACTGGAAAGACTGTAAAGTTGACTGTACATTTTAAAAATGAATAATCTGAAAGATTTAGAAGCAATGTATGTTCTCAACAGCACTTGATTATTAATGAGCTAGCGTGAGAAATTCTTTCTTAACACTATTGGAAGGGTCACCATACACTTTTGATCCTATATATCCAAAAACCGAGAAAAACTCCACATAACTCAGCATTAGTGCTCTGTAAACAGATTGGTTATATTCCATACCCTTATGCCTTTACAGAGACCTAAATAGCCTAGACTCAATAAAAAGTACAAACACAGAATTCTCAAGAAACTGTAGAAAGCCCAAACTTTGATTCACAGTAAAAGGTATCAGTAAAAAAGAGTGCTGAGTCAGCATGGCAATGAAAAAAAATTATCTGGAAGTAAGAAATGAGCTTCACCAGAATGTCTAAAAACAGAGGTATGCTCATGAGAACCTGATTGGTGCCACCTCCCTAAGAAAATGAATTTACTCTTTCTTCTTTTGAAGGTAAGTTTCTTTCAATTTTCCCATCTTCTTAAAGGTCAATGACCTACAAATTAGGAAGGACAAACCTTTCATAATGAATGATTGTAAAGAACAAATGAGATAAAATTTGTGAGCCTGCTTATCATGCTCAATGATTTGTACTCTGAACTTAAGAAATTCTAAAATCTACCTGTGAATATAATTGAATTATTGGAGTTGTCATTAGTACCACATCTATTATGAGCAAAATTAGCTGAAAGAAAATTAAATTTTATTATGGAAATTTTAATTGCATATAATTTTTTAAAACTTCAAAATCATTGAGATATGTGAAAATTAATTAAATTTATGAATGTTTCTTTACCAGTGATATTCATAATTATCTATAAAACATAATTAAATTATACTATACTTTCCAAGGAAAGATTCCTCAAATTGCTTTCAATTGCTTACTCTAAATCTACCTCTGCCTAATATGTATTTTTGAAAGTATTTAAAAGGCACAAGATATAAAGTATATATATAGAATTTAATATAAAAATATGGTTTAAATTCTATATCATAAGACTTATGCAAGCTAATATAAACTGCATATAGATTAAACTTCACAGATACTAAAAAGTGTTTACATCATGTTGAAAGTCTCAATGGACATTAAACCAGCATAGTTGTATATTATACAGTATAGTGTAGTGTAGTACAATAGCATATAATATTACATTGCGCAGAATTACAGTAATCTGGTTTTTCTTTGTCTGTTTTGAAGTGCAAGTCAGAAAATGCAGCACACCAGTCTTTGGTACACATAGCAAAATATATTTGTCTTCACTATATAGTATTGCCATTCTCCATTCATCTAAGAGATGATATAGTCAGTTAGCACTATATTTAAAACAATTCTCAATTTCTTGTACATTGAAACATTGAAAATTTTTGCAGCAAAATAAGGTGGCTAAAGATTATATATACTAAATTATGTTGTTTATGTGTCTTACAAATATGAGATTATGCTGAGAATTAGAATACCTCTTAATCCTATTGTTTAAAGTTTCTCCAATTGAAATATATAAACAATAATCCTACATTAAGTTATTAAACCTCTCAGATAAATTATGCATGGGAAATATGATCAGATACATTAATAATTGCAAAGGCTTGATTATCTTGTAATCTTCGCATATTCATTTCTAATAAGGAGTAATTCCATCTAATTTTGTGATCCTTCTGCAGTTGGAGATTTGAATTTGATATCTCAGTGCTTATATTAATCCCAACATTTGTGTGCAAGCACACTGCTTTTATTTGTGTGGTAGTAGTATTGGCTGCTTCAAGGGGCTTTTACATCAATCTTGAAAAAGGAAATCAAGCTACGATATGATAATGAATACAGTTAGTAACTTTGTCATGAAAGCATGCTGTTTCCCTTCTAGTTAGAGGCAAGGGCCAAAGGTCATCTATTTAAAAACACGATACCCATTCCTATAAGTATATTAACACTGTGCAATCCAACCTGGGGATTTAAAAGAATTATGTTTTAAGTAAAGGCTCAATTCACTTGGAAAACTTGGACAAACTTCTGGTTGTTTTGCTATTCCATTGTAATCTTGGTAAGTTGAATCAAAGTATATTTTGGAGTAGAGACAATACCTCTGGCAAATATGCTGACCATTGCCTTTTGGAGCAATAACCAGCTCAGTTTGATTCCCATGAATAGGGTCGGGGAGAACACAGGCAGAAGGGAGGGTGGGTGCTGGGGAAGACAGGTAAAGCTCAAGGTGGACAGCAGGAGGCAGAAGCAGTCTTGGTTAAGCACTTTTCATAGGCAATGCACTTCCTTAGGCTTAGAGGCAGCCAGGTACATTCCAAAGTGAAACTCAGGGAAAAAGTGTCACTCACGGCAGATATTTATGAAAGATGACAGTTTGCAAATATCTCAATCTTGGACAAGCCTGCACTGGTGACACAGAGGTGCGCAGCAAAATTGGAAGAGTCAGCAGCCAACATCAATTTCATCAGGTCCTGTCCAATCTCCATAGATGCTTTGATGGTCCTGAGAGAGCAGGCAACAGTGGGGCACATTCCGCTACTTACTCACAGGCAGTTTGGATGGATCAGCCCAGAATGTTCTAATAAATATGTAAAGGGAGATAAAAAGAATTTAGAAAAGCTCTCTCCACAGAACTGGCTCATGATTGGATTGCCTTTTTAGCTATGCCTAAGAGTAGGCTTAGTAATTACAGGAATATTGATTGCTGTGCCCACTGGTTGACAGCAAAATAGGTAGTGTCATGCTAGTGTAGAGACCTTCATCCAGGGCTGTTGGTCCAGAGACTGAAGAAGTGATCCAGGGGAACACCTTGTCCCTGACAGCAGCCCGTCCCTTCTCTAAATACTGAACACAGAGGTCTTTGTGAGACATAGAAGTCTATATGTCATTCCTAAGGGAGAGAGTACCAGACAGTGGCCCAGACAAGTGCTTTTAAAAAGAGAGAGAGAGAATTTTCTGTAGTATTTCCATCAAGCCCCCAGACAGCATGGACGTTAGAATAGAAAGAAACAGGGTCTGAATGCAAAGAGAGTGATTTCGACATCATTACACTGTCTCAGATGTCGATACTTGTTTTAAGCCATCTAAAAGAGTATTTTACTTGGGTAGTGAATATACACGAAAGGTTGTTTCTGAATACATGTGATAGTGTAATAATTATTTAAAAATTAATAACAAAATATTATACTAAATACTTTTCAATGTTAACATTTTAAAAGCAGGAAGTTTTATGTGAATTTTAGGCTTCCAGAGGATAAAGCAGGTGCCAGGGAGTCTATGACTCTAGCTGAGACTTCTAGCATGGTGATATTGAACCATTAAACCATCTTTCTGGGTCCTAATTTTAAATGTGAGAAGCTTGAGAGATTGCAATTTAGCCAAGTGATAGAGACAGTGTGGTGCAACTCAATTGCTTAAAATGGTCATTCAGGAACTAGAAGACAGTGGAAAAATAACAGATGTCCAGGTAGGATGACAAAGGGAAACTGAACCTCGGCATTTACTTTTGGGAGAGAAAATCTGAAATCATGACAAATTATGTATCTCTTAAAGGTGGCACCTGCTTTAGATCTAGAGATGCTCCCCACCCCCATACATATTTCAGGTCACTCTCCTGGCCCTCTCTCCCCAACTCTCCATACACCTGATTCCCCTCAATCCCATACGCTTAGATTTTTAGAAAAATTTTAATAGGGCTTTTTAAATGCTTTGCCTCCTCCCCTGTGCTAGACCATCCTCCAAAGGTAGGGGAGAAATGATGATAAATAGGACAAGGAAATATGGGTCTGTTTAGAAATGTAAGGTAATTCCAATCTCCATTCATCAGAATACAAACAGTTCAGTTCAACGGTTTCAGGAAACCAAACACAAACCAGCAGCAGTGGCAAGATCTAGCAGAAGACACCAAGCTTCTGCCAAATCAGCACAAGTCAGGCAGAATGACCAAGACCAGCCAGGATGCCAGGAAAAGTTCCCTGATGTGCTTCTCCCAAAGAAGCAAAGATCAGCAAAGACAAACACAGGAGACTAAAGAATCATTGAGGAGCCATCTATATAAGCATAGCATCACTGTCCATAGAGTCCTACTTGTACTTTCGCTAAACACCACATGGCTTCCCTTGCCTCAGAAAAACACCATGTGAGTCTGTATGAACAAAACACCCCATGAGTCTGGATCAGCTAACAAATCCAAAAACTTCTACTTCATCCTCCACCCATCCCCCTCCCTACCCCACCTCCCACCCAGTTTTCTCCCTCCATGTACCTCTGATGACAATTTTATTTCCCCTTCTGAGTCAGATTCAAGCATCCTCTCTTCCTCTGGCCTTCCTTGGTATTTAGCTTTTTAGGGTCTGTGGATTGTACTGTGGGTGTCCTGTACTCTAGGCTAATGCCTACTTATAAATGATACTATGCATGTGTATCTGGATCTGGGTTACCTCCCTCAAGATAATTTCCAGTTCCATCAATTCTCATGCAAATTTAATGATGTCCTTGTTTTTTAATAGCAGTAGTATTCCATTGTCTAAATGATCCAAATTTTCATTATCCATTCTTCAGTTGAGGGGCATTCTTCATTACTAGGTATGAAGGATATGGAGCCTAATGTGGCCACCTTCTGTAGGTAGGCAGGTCTCCCGGTGAAGGAATAGGGACACCAACCCATCCTCAAAACCTGCAACTGGAAAATTTGTTCTGCCCACAAGAAGTTAGGGAATTGTCAACTATTGACTGGACCAACTTGAGATCCATCCCACGATTAAGAACCAATACCTGGCACTACTAATGATGCTTTGCTATGCTTACAGACAAGAGCCTAGCATAACTGTCCTCTGAGAGACTCCACCCAGCAGCTGATGAAACAAATTCAGACACCCGTAAGCAAACATTAGACTGAGCTTGGGGAGTCTTGTGGAAGTGTTGGAGGAAATATTGAGGAACCTGAAGGAAATAAAGACTCCACAGGAACAATTAAGTCAACAAACCTGGACCCTTGGGGACTCTCAGAGACTGAACCACCAACCAAAGTGCATACAAGGGCTAGACCTAGCCCCCACACATTTATGTAGCAAATGGGCAGCTTGGTCTTCATGTGGATTCCTCAGTAACTGGAATAGGGACTTTCCCTGACTCTGTTGCCTGCCTGTGGATCCAATCCCCCTTAACCGGGCTGCCTTGTCTGGCTTCAGTGGGAGAAGATGTGCCTAATCTTGCAGTGACTTGCAGTGGCAGGGTATGTTGGTACTCAGGGGGGAACCTTCCCCTTCTCAGAGGTGAAGGAGAGATGGGAGGAAGGAAGAACCTTGTGGTGGGCACTGGAAGGATGGGAGCTGCAATCTGGATGTAAAGTGAATAAATAAATTAATGGAAAAAACTGAAAAGTGGGTTTAGTGGGAACAGTTCTTGCTGAAAAAACAAGAAGAATGGAATTTTGATCCCCAATGCCACGTCAAGGCTGGGAGTGGCAATGCACACCTCTAACCCCATGGGGAATAGGGACATATAAATACCCAGTGCTCACTGGATAGCCAATCTAGCTAAAATAGTAAGCTTCATGCTCAGTGACAAACTCTGTTTCAAAATAAACAGGTGACTCATGATAGAGGAAGATATTAGTTGTCATTCTTTGGCTTCTATACATATGCACATATGTACATGCATGCACACACACACACACACACACACACACACACAAACACACATGCACACCCATCACATGGACTCACATATACACACACACCAAAAAAAAAAAAAGAATAAGGCTAGTTGTTGTCTATGGTTGATGGTGAGAGTTAGCAATAAAAGGCTCAAGATGATATTGGACACATATCAGACGTTCAATAAAAGCTGTTGTCACTTATTTTTCACCTGCCACCCCAATTCCCACATTATCCATTAGTATAGAGGAGGGGGGAATCACATCTCATGTTGAAGGACAAATTTAGCTAAGTAGATGTCTTGTTTATGTAGATGTGGTATATTAAACGTTGTCAAGCATTTTAATGACTATTACATCACCTCAGCTTTTCCCCAGTATGCACTGTGCTACTGCCATGCTTTTCAGATTAAATGTCAATCAGAATCACCACATCCTCTGGAGTTTTACATTCAGATAAATCCAGAGAGAGGCCTGAGAGCACATGGTTCTAACAGGGTACCATATGCAGTAAACGTTTTGAAGACATCAGGTGCCTTTAGTAAGATTAAAATTACAGAAACTGGAAAGTGCTTGGTGCTTGGAGTTACTTTGTTTTGTTTTTCCAAAGTTTCTATCAAGTTGGATGGAAAATAATCAATTTACATCTATTTATTATTAAATAAAAATTCATTCAGAGTTTTATTTCAATTTATTGGCCATAGACTTGCAATTTCTTTGTTCTTTTTTGTTTGTTCATTTGTTTGTTTGATTGATCAATTGATTGACTCTTTTCTTTTTTTCTCCTTATTTATTGGATTTTATTTATTTACATTTCAAATGATATCCTCTTTCCCATTTTTCCCTCTGCAAACCCCCTATCCCATCCCCCTCCCCCTGCTTCTATGAGAATGTTCTGCCACCCACCCTTTCCTGCCTCATTGCCATAGCATTTCTCTACACTGGGGCATCAAGCCTTCACAGGACCAAGGACCTCCCCTCCCATTGATGCCAGATAAGGCCGACTCTTTTCAAATGAGATGCTGTGAACTAGACATATGAAAATGAACAGAGGAAGCCCATAACCTTAGAGGTCTAATGAGTGGGGGCATGAAGACCAACATCTAATAGCAAGCAAAGCAAGAAGACACATTCATGGGGCATTCTCATCAGAGTTACATATTAACATAGTTCAGATAAGCATTTCTTCTCTAAGAGTTCTTTCTTGTTGCCTGTATAATGTTCAGAGAGTGCCATTAACCACACTGTGTCAGTGCATTCTCCTAGTGTACAAGCAAAAGTCTCCAGCCACTTCAGTGAAATCACACGCAAATGGAGGAGGGCCACATTAGAGAACAGGTCAAGCCCTGCTCCAACTTAAGTTTCCTACATTTCCAATCAAGGATATGTTGAGTTCCACTATGTTTTGTTTTTATCCTCCTTCTACACCTACATTTTTCCCTGAAGCTTTCATAATTATATCTGTCCATAACATGAAATTGTTTGATTTCCATATCTTATAAACAATATGCAAGAATGAAAATATTTAACTTCATGGCTTAAGCAAGAAGTAGAATTTGAAAGAGAGAGACAGAGAGAGAGAGAGAGAGACAGAGAGACAGAGACAGAGACAGAGACAGACAGAGACAGACAGAGACAGACAGAGAGACAGAGAGAGAGACAGAGCGAGAGAGAGTCCTGTAATACAGACACATAAGTGAAAGCCTTCCTTGCTCATGGTTTTCCTTGACCACGTGAGGTGTAAAGGAATCTGGCCATGGCTTTCATGCAAACTTTTCTCCCTACAGATTAAAAGTGTCCTTTTCTGTTTCTATGTTCAACAAGAACAAGACAGTAGTAAGAAATATGCAAACATGTTCATGTTATCAAAAAAGTAAGAAATGAAATTAATTTGTTTAGTAAGAGACAAAGATTAAGATGCTGAAAAATTTGAAAGGACAAGCAAGATCTCAACATTCTAGATACTAACAACTTATAGCAGGATCTGCAAGGAGAATTACCTTATGCAATAAATGGGAGTTTAAATAAACTTCTCTGCTCTGTCCCTCTCTCCATCCCTGTCCAAGTAGGAGTATCAGGAAGATATTCATTCCTTCTTGACTTAAGTTTCGGTCTTCGATGTTGGTTACTTAGTACATGTAACCTTTGGTTAATTATCCAGCTCCTAAGAATGAGTATTCTGCAAATACCATGAGGACATACTTGAGACCTATATTACACCATTATGAAGCAAAGCAATGGAATGATAGAAGTGGAGTGTCTAACACATAGCAAATACCCCTTAAATATAATGATATGTGTGTGCCAAGAGAAGTTATATTAATTATAACATAAGCTTTTTATACTGATCATGGTCTTTTCTGAACTCGTAGCATCCCTATAATCTTCCTTGTCTCCATTAAAGTCATTTGTCAAATCCCATAATTGTCTGTGTCATTGGATACTAAGAGGACTGAGGTCAGGGTAGCATATTATCTATTTATGAAGTCACAGTTCTAAGTATGCTTCTCAGAACATACACCTACATGCTTTCTATACATACATGAACCCCAGTGAATCTATATTTCCATGTAGAGTTGAAGAACTGTATACCTGGCCATTTACCTCACTGGACCAGGACCACCTCTACTAATCCTTGCTTGTATATTTTATGTGAGTATTACACATCTAGGTCAGAAAATGTATTGGGTGCTGCAGTTATAATGGATTACTGATATGCGGAACTAATTTCTACTACTTTTACCTGAATGAAATTAATTGCTAATTGAATTTCTCATTAAAGCTTCATTTCATCTTTCTTTGGACATGAGAAGCATTATTAACACCAATGCCTCACTTTGGTCATCCTTAGGTCCAGAATCTTTCAATACATTATTGACCAATGTTATTCCTCGGAGCGATATCCTTACTTCTTTTCCAAGAAAGTGAGAAGCAAGAGAGACAATGATAAAAGAGTGAGACACTTTTGTCAACCTAAACTGTGCATGCCAAAGGTGATGACCAGTGGAAGTCATTATCAAAACTTGGACTTTGAGAATGAAAGAGGGATGAAGATATTAATAATAATTTTTGGAGAGTATGTACAAAATAGGACATTTTGGAACAACTAGTATAAATGTTCTCCAAAATAGCAGGAAGGTAGAAAAGGAAAGAAGGTAAATATCTAGACTTTGTGGGAGTTAAATCCCTGACCTTGAATATGGAACAAATGTCTTCTCAAGGAAGCTTTCAAAGATGAGAGAGCCACAAGGTTAGCAAATGTAGGACTTGTGGGCACTATACCTCTTCCTCTGGAATTCAATGCCCCTTAGTGCAATCACAAGATTTCATAGAAAATGAGTCAGCGGTTCATTCAAAGGATGCACCAGAAAATGTTTACATACATTATTATATGTGGATTTAATTATTTGATTACCTATTGGTAAGGGGCTTTACTGAGAATGTTTTCAATTTTTCCCAAAATGAATAAAAATTAGTTTGTAAGTCTCCTATCTTAGAATAGGAGTAACATGTATAGCTTCCCATTTCTTTCCATGGAAATTAATAAAAGCAAATGGCCAAACACACATCATAGTAGAAGAGGCTACAATCTAAGCATCCATGTGCATGTCTACAATTGTACCTCTATGGAATAAAGAAAAAAGGAGAAAGGAAATTTGTGGATAGCTGGCCACCATTTCTTCACAGATTGGTAGACTTGACATTGGTAGCAAATGGAGTGGAGGCAGGGTAACAAAGAGACCTAGTGTTAGTATTGAAGTAGAACCACAGCCTTCCAAATCTAAAATTTGCTTATACTTTATGATAAGGAGAACCATAAAGCAGATTCCCTTGAGTTGTTATCCGAGACTTTTTTTTTTACTCCATCTACAAAGTTTCTTTCTGACCTCTGAGATGAGAATGCTGTCCTCCTTGAGCATGATCTTTCCAGGATCTTTCCAACATAGGATTCCCAAAACCATTTAAATATTTTCACAAGTCCCCAGGATTTACAGATTTAACATTCTATTAATTCATGTCATCATTTTAAAGTCTTGGGGTGTTTTTTGTTTTATCATAGCTATTTTTTCTTAAAATGCCCATTAGGTTCTGATGCTTAAAAATAACTAAACGAAGTCTACCTTAATGCATATCTTCATTCAAGAAAAAAGAAAATAATCACTGTGTAGCAATTGCACATCTTCTATAATCTCAATGCTATATTTCACTCATCTTCTACAGTACATTCTGAGGATCTTCACTCATTGTTGTAGTCAAGTGTTAGATTTTTCTCAGTGTTTCACCCCTCCTGTATTACCTGTTGGTATCGTTTTGAACATTTATTTATTCCTGTATGTGATCTGTCTTATAAAGTATCTGTGCACTGTATGTCTAGGACATGTGTGTATGTCAGACTTACAGGAGTTTGTTCTCTCCTTGCTACTACCTGAGTCCTAATTGAGTTCAGGTTTTCAGTCTTGGCATCAAGCACATTTACTGTGTGTGCCATCCCAAAAGCCCCCATTACGTACTTACTAATGCTCAATATCACCACACTTATGCTTTAATCAACAGTCATTGTTAGTGCCCTTACCCAGTGCAGCACGGAATCAGAGATATCTGCCTAAATACCAACCCCACTGCCAGGTAGCCTTGGGCTAGCTACTTAAGCCTGTGCAGTTCCATTCCCCCACACACAGATAAATATAATAAGAGGATCTGTCTTATAAAGTAACTGTGCACTTGAGCTGATATCATGCACAGAGCTTTAATGGTAATAAATAATAACCTTGACTATTGTTATGTATTTCGTCCGCCACTCATTTCTCTCATGTATAATTATATATGCATCAATGTTAAATTTGAGCTACTTCTGGCTTCCCTTTCAGTTTTCCTACACTAGTGAGCAAAAGTTCTTAGATTAGAATTTTCAAATAAGACCAATAATAGAGTTCTTTCTACAATACCGTACAACTGTTAATGACCATGGGAAAGAGGGCTCCAAGGAAAGCAATCTTACCACTTTAGAGTGACATCAGGTGTCCTTAGGCATCTATGCCTCTCCAATTTTAATCTTTACCTCTGAGCTACCCAGGTGAAATGCCACACTGTTCCATATACCAGCAATTGAGACACTGCACTATGATTGTGCCAACATTTCTTTTCCCCAAGCTCAATCATGCTACACCTTTTGTAAAAGTATACTTCCATGTCAACTCAAGACTGTTGTCACCTCCACGAGAGGAACATGAGTCGATTATTATTTCTTAAGGAACAAAGAAGAGAGTTTCAAATGGGCACACATTTTGTAAAATACTAGTTGATCTGCTCCATTGCTACAGACATCAGTATATCCATTTTGCAGAAATTTAAGATTTTACTAGTAGGTACAAAAATTCCTTCTTCCTGTGAGTCTACATCTGAAAGTGGAGGTTCCCACTGCCTTCTGCTTAGCCACAAGCATTCAGAGTGGCTGATCATTGACTTATTTCTCCTAGTTCTCCTCCTGCTGCTGCCAATTGCTGTTTTACAGCTTCAAGTCTTGAATCATTCTGTTTAAATATAAATGATATTGTAAACATCACGATGAAAATCTAACTGGAACAATATGTGTAAAGAACAAACTAGAAGGTTTTATGGCATTGAGCGAAGTTTTTCTATTAAAAACAATTAATCTTCATTTTGTACATTGGCTCAGAACTTAAAAGTCCACCCCTAAATTAGTTGTCACAATAAATAAAAATGCTCTGCTGGTGTACAGTTAATAATCCTAATAATTGCAATAAACCAAATACGCTTTAAGGATTCGTGCTAACCAGTTTCAACATCAAACATGATTGTACTTGAGACAGTGAGAGCATCCATCACACCCACAGCTCCCATGTGCGCTTGGCAACACTTACAGGTTTTCATTTGTCTTCTGAAATCTTCTACAAAGAACATGGATGGTTATGAGATTTACTTCTGTTGAACATTGATCTTAGGAAATAACTGGGTCATTTTCCATCATGTCAGGTGCGTGTGTGTGCGTGTGTGTAATTGCCCCTCGTTACATGGGAAAATACACAATGTTTCCTACCTCACCTACAGAAATAACATTTCTCCATTGAATTACTTACTTTGCTGATGTTTTTGTCAAGTGTCAGCTGTCCACATATACTTATTTATACTTCAAACCTATATTGCATTTATTTTTATTATAACATCAGTACAACTGTAATGATTAAGATAGATGATTGATATATGACAGATATACAGATAGATAGATAGATAGATAGATAGATAGATAGATAGATAGATAGATAGATAGATAGATAGATAGACAGACTGACAGACAGACAGACAGACAGATAGATAGATAGATAAATAGACAGATAGATAGATAGACAGACAGATAGACAGACAGACAGATAGAAGAATGGATGGATGGATAAAAGATGATAGAAAAAAAGATAGATTTAAACCAGCTGTCCATATATTGCTCAGATTTATTTCAAACACAGTACCATGTTCTTATCTAGGGATATATGTGGGCCTCCACACCTGGCAAATATTATTAAACATTTAAAATCTTCTAGTAAAGTAATGTAAGTTATCCAAGTTCTCCTTAGGCTGTTTTTACTTCCACCTTTTATTTGAAATTTGTAATTGACCTGCCAGTGTTTAAAAAGAAGTCTACTGGGTTTGTTATCAGTGCTGACTATCCATTTTCCTCTTTATTATTTGTTCAGAATGTTTTTGTTTAACATGGTCTCAGGAATTTGATGTCCTTATAGGATAAATTGAAAATATTCTGTCCCCATTAATACTCTGACTTGCCAACAGAGTTTATAATGAATTTTACTTCTTCTATAAAAGTCATGTTTCAGTGAATTTTAGAAATTACCTGGACTTGGAGTTCTTTTATTTATTTGCTTTCTTGTTAAAAATTCTGTCTCCTTAACAGCTATAAAAGATTCTGTATGAGTTTGCTTTGATTGTTTATGTTCCTCAAATGATTGGAATATTATAGTTTAAGTTGTTGAGCTCAATGGTATGAGGATCTTCACAATATTCTATAACCAATAGAGACATTATATGTTGTCAAAATGTTTTCGTTTTTATCAACTTATCCATTTCTTATATTGCTTTTTCTGTCTCTAACTTTCATGTTCTGGATTTTATAGCTACGTATTTGAGGAGACAGATTTTCTGCATTTCCTCCATGATTTATCTGCTCTGTTTCATTGATCTCTGACTCTGATGTTGTGAATTGGGCTTTATTTTTACTTCTTCTAGATCATTAAGTCTTGTGCTAATATTCATTAGTTTGAATGTATTTTTTGGTAACAAAAGAATTTAGGATAACAAATTTCACTCTAAACATTTCCTTAGATCTAACACAATTTTAAAATATTTTGTGTTCATTTTTACTATAATAAATATAATATCTCTTTTTATTTGACTTTTAGAACTGTATTAATTAGATTTTAAATCTTTAGCCATGCTTTAAAAATCTATTATTGATTTCTAACTTAGTTTTTTTTTTGAGGTTTTGGAAATTTATCTGATGTGATATGAATCCTTTTATAGCTAATATCTTATGTATTTGATTTTTATGTATTTTTGAGTGTGTGTGTGTGTGTGTGTGTGTGTGTGTGTATTTATGCCTGTTATACATGAAACCAAAGTCATAGGATGCCCCTGAAACTGGAGCTATAGAAGTTCTGAGATGGCCCACACGGATACTGAAAATAGAACTCTGGCCCTCAACAAGACAAGAGCAGAATAGTGTGGATTCTTGACTACTGAGTCATTTCCTCAAATCTGTAAGACTTCCTTTCTACCCACAAATATGTTCTATTTTGTCTAATATTTTACTCGCAGAAGAACATCCAAAGGGTATGCAGAGCACCATTGTTGGAGTATTTTTATAAAAGTGTCAATTAGACCTATCTATTTGATTATGTTTGGAAAATTTATATTATACCCAATGTCATACCTACTTGCTCTCTGTGTGATTGAACAGTAGTTCTAAAATCTCTGGCAGTAGTTATACATTTATTTACTTCACTTTTAAGCTTTCGCAGTATTTTCCAGTTATTTTGAAGATCTTTTATTAGATATCCAATGGTTTCGGAATGTCATGCTATATTGATAGATCGAGAACATTCTCATTACAAACTAGCCTTTATATGACCAGAAATATTCTTTGCACTGCAATTCACTTTGTCTTGCAATAATATAAATAAATAATATAAAATATTCAAGCTTTTTCTTTAATATAGCATGTTTTTAAAAGAACCAATGAACTTTCTCACAAAATTTATCATTTAAAATTATAATGATCTTAAACCCATTCATCATGAGAAATATGGAGTCTACTTGAAATTATTTATTGTATTAGGCAATGTTCTTTAGATGAACAGAACAGATACGACACACACACACACACACACACACACACACACACTAAAGATTTACTAGAATTGCTCACAATCAACAGAGTCTGGGTAATCTTCCTGCCTCTGCATCCTTTAGTGAATCCTGCTGCTAAAAAATTCCCAGCAATCATGAAGTAGAGGCAGATAGATTGTGAGATAAGGGCCAGCCTGGCTTACATGATATGTTCCAGGCAATTGAACTATGAAGAAAGACTCTGTCTCAAAACAAAACTAACCAAACAACAACAACAAAAAGAGTACTGAAGAGGCAGAGGTGTGGAGATGGGGGTGGGACATCTCCGTAAGTTTGAGGGCAGCCTGGTTTATATAATAAGATCTTGACTCAAAACCAATCAACAAAGAAAAATCAGGAGAGTCTAAGGGATACACTAGCTTTCTGAATGCTGAAGAGAATAATAACCAGGTCAGGAGAAGTTTAATCCATAAAGGCACTTGTCTGAGCAGTTGCAATCTATTCCTGAAGGAGTAGAACTTTCCAGAAGGTTATCTGAATCTCACTGGAAAGAGAAGAAGCTAATTTTTGATATCTGCAAAAACTGGCAACGACAGATATAAATGTGTTTACCAGTAGGAAGTAAAGGCAGGCAGGCAGTGGTACTGTATTTTCCTTAGACTTGTTTATGTCTGTGTTACAGAAGAGATGTGTTGCCCACTCTAGGGATTTCTCTTCTCCCTTCAAATAATCCTTTCAGCATCCACAGTAAACTGTCAGTCACTTGAAACTTTAGTCCCAGGAGATCTGACACCTTCTTATGGCCACCATAGACTCTGTATGCACATAGTGAACAGACATGCACCTAGGCAAAACATCCATACATATAAAATTAAAATAAATTAGTATTTAAAAAATGTTTAAACAAAAAGAAAGGGAGGGTTACCCACAGGCAAAATGCTGGGAAATACTACATCCCATCAGTCTTGAATCATCATTAAAACATTTGAATAGCCTTTCTGGAGCCACAGGGGGGGAAAGGCATCCAGTCAAAGTAAAGATACAGGATATTCTGCAAGACTGGTCTAATTATCAGAAAACTAAATAATGCAAAATAAGTACTTGGAAGTATTAGAAATGTAACATTTGGCAAGCTGTTTCTTTTACTTAGCATTTTTATCTGATTAACCAGTAAGACTTTTCTTTTGCCAAGTGAGGTGAACGATGTAGATTTAAGCAGAAAGTTTTGGGCCAACACAGGCAGCAGAGTATTCAACATCCCAGCATCCTCACCTATGTGAAAGCCATACCGAACTCACAGGCTTATGTGTATACAAAATTAAGGACTGGAGGGACACAGCTGTCTGAATTTACTTCTGGCATTGGTGAGATGTTTCTGTACTCTTTTCCCCAACACATATTTATTTCATTTAAAAATATGATTTGTGCTTAGTTAGAACTCTCTAGAGGAGCAGAACTGATAGAACGAATAGACAATGGAAGCGCTTTTATTAGAACAGCTTACACAATATAGTTTGTGTAGTCTAACAATGATTGTCTCAAACTCAGGAGCATGAGAATCGTGGTGGTTGTCACTGAGTGTCAAAGCTGGATTCCACAGAATTCCAAATCTCATGCTAGTGCCATGGTGGAAGCCCAAAGAAACTAGGTTCATGTATCAGTGATGGAATATAACAAAAGCAGCAGCAGCATGGAGGAGAAACTGGCTAGTGAAACTGAAAGCCTTGCACAGAGTTAGGAAATCCCCTAGGAACTGAGCTATATAATCAGTTCATTCACTGTCATGTTTATAATTTACAGAAAAGTGATTTTCTCATGCGTTCCTGATGTGTGTTGGGAGTAATGCAGAACTGCTGCTATGTTGACCTTATGCACAAGTGTCTCATGGTCTTCCTGGTGTTCCTTTCACATAAAACTTCATCATAAAGTCCATAAGAATCCACCTGCCTTTTTTAGACTGCAAACTTCACCTTTCTTCCCTTTGCCCATAACACTATTGTCTATAGAAGCCCTGCACACGGATTAGTAGCAGAGTTTCTAAGTAGTCTCTTCTAATCTATTTTCCATTTCTAAAATTCTGACAAGTCTATTGTCACATGCTGAATACCCTGTTTATGAGTGTTACTAAGTAAAAGGAATTGAATTTTAATGTCCTGGTCTCATGTGGTCATTAGAACTTTAAATATATACTGTTAAGTGGTCAAATTATCACATCGAACTAAAAAAAAATTGTTTCAAATTACTAAGCAGACACATTTTTATTATAGAAGAAAATGAGCAATTATTTGAATGTTTGTTGACTTGAAGACTAATACACTTCATGTATCTTTATCTAGTTATTAACTCCATGTGTGATTTTCATAAAAAAAGCATTGTGCATTCTACATAAAACTGAATTTTGTTTTTGTTTCTTGCTGAAAGGTAGGCATTTAAAACATAACTGAAGTTTTGTCAACATTGTTACTAATGTCCAAATTATATTCCTTTTCAGTTATTTCAACATCTCACTCGAGATTGTTTCCATTTTTATCAAAAATAAAAGATGATTGCTTGGTATAGAAATTCTACATTTATGATTATTTTCATGAGATTGCTCTGAGAAGTGGCGTTTCTAGATCAAAGAGAGTGATTGCCATAATCTTGCAGTGTGTCTTACGGAAGTTCTTTGTAAGAGAAAAGTCCCGCATGCCCATCAGTGGTACCCAAGCATGCCTGTCTCATAGCATGTGCTCCAAATTGGAGGTTTTCATTTTAATTGTCAACTTAATAGAAGCAATAATTCTAATTTTATTCATCATTTTGTGTAGAGATTGGATACTTAATTATTCTGTTTGCTACCAATATGCATTTACTAATCTGTCTTCATATTCTGTGGCTGGTGATTAGGCTCTAAAGAGGCTCATACTGCTTAAATGATTTGAAAACTAGATACATTAACCATTTACAAAATGAGTGGCAGTTTTCTTTGTCTCGATTCTTTTGCCTACTCATTAAAACATGATCATATTTTGTATATGAGGAAAAATTATCTTCAACTGCTTTTCAACATGGTCCATTTGTCTGCAAAGAAATGCCTACTCTGGGTGAACTCAGTGGGCAAAATGGCTATGTAGCATGTATAGGATTCATAGATTGATTGCCAGCAGCACATAAACAGAGCATGGCAGCACATAAATGTGATCCCAGCACTGGGGAGCTTAGGAGGCAGGAAAATACGTTAAAGATCATCCTAGGCTACGTAGCAAGTTTGAGTCCATTCTGGCTTTTTATAGCCACCTCTCAACACACACACACACACACACACACACACACACACACACACACACACACACACAGAGGTGTCCTCATATGTCCATGCACATGATGTAGACATACACACACAACATTTTTTAGAAGATTTTTATGTCCAGATAATTTATAAATTGGAAAAAATAAAACTTTTCTGTATAATCAATGACACTTAAATTATTTTTTACATGAGGTGGTAGAATAAATAGGAATGGCCTCCAAGATGAATGATTAGTAATCACAGAGTGGTACTACTTGAGAAGAATTAGGAAGCATGGCTTACTGGAATAGGTGCAGTTTTGTTGGAGGAAATGTCTCTGGGATTGGTATTTGATTTTTCAAAAGTTTTAGGCTCAGTTTTCTCTCTCTTGGCCTCTGGATGAAAATGTAGCTCTCAGCTACTGTTCTGGTAACATGGGTAATGCCATGACATTTTAAGAATGCTTCAAAATCCTGTTAAAATCTCCCACATTTGTTTTTAAAATTATGTTTACATATCGTATATTGTTTCAAAATGTAGCAAAATAAATACCAATACCTAGTTTCTCTTTTGCAACATTGAAGGAACAAAGTACAACTATTCCTTTGCTTTTTACTGCATTTCCTCTTACAGGCATAGATAACTCTTTACAAAATCTAAAAATTTCAACAAATCTTTTCCTGAGTGTTCTGCTTCCAGTATATAAAAAATAGGCTTCTGCTCTACCAACCCACATCATGAGAAAAATAAATTTCTGAGGGAAACCCAAAATGCAGCTACCAGAAGATTTCAGATAATGAAAATGAAATGTGTGTGTTTCGATAGTTATTGAAAACATAGAAAAAGCACTACCACAAAAAGGTCTGTCTTTGGGGCCTGGGCTTCAAGAAGGCTATATTGATGGTGTGGTACAGGGCAGCCACAGGTCAGTTAAGCCTTATCTTTGATCTGAAAACATCATAAACTTTAGGAAGTAATGGGGAAGCCATGTTGAAAGGAGACAGTAGGATGAGAGTCCGAAGTTTCTGTTTGCATTTCTACCCACATCTTAGTGGGTCTACTAGACCAAACATAGTTGGGGAAGATGCCAAACAGTAGCACTTAAACTGAATCCTCATGAGATTCAGCTGCTTCCACTAATAAACCAGAAAGAATTGACACAGTATGAGCATGCTATCTTCACACCAAAAAATCTTAAGAGAAATTCACAGAAGAGAAAAGTGATGAGAAGGAAGAGGGGAAGAAATGACAGAAGACATCTGCCACAGAACAGTCATGACATCCAGTTTAACATCATTAAACCTTACTTGACATTCAAAATAGCAATACCTAATCTCTGTAAAAAAAAAAAAAGTTCAAATTCAGCTGCTAATAAATGGCATCACTTAAATGAGATGATTTTGAGATAAATAATTTAAGGCAGTTCTTTGTACTGTCAACAATGTTGTAATACATACAATGAAACGCCATAAAGAGACGGGAAAATATTAACAAAATTGTATTTATATACTGGAGCTTAAAACATTAGATATAAAATTTTCTCTTTTTTCCATCTTTATTAACTTGAGTATTTCTTATTTACATTTCAATTGTTATTCCCCTTCCCAGTTTCCAGGCCAACATCCCACTAACCCCTCTCCCTCCCCTTCTCTATGGCTGTTCCCCTCCCCATCCTCCCCCCATTACCGCCCTCCCCCCAACAATCACGTTCACTGGGGATTCAGTCTTGGCAGGACCAAGGGCTTCCCCTTCCATTGGTGCTCTTACTAGGCTATTCATTGCTACCTATGAGGTTGGAGCCCAGGGTCAGTCCATGTATAGTCTTTGGGTAGTGGCTTGGTTCCTGGAAGCTCTGGTTGGTTGGCATTGTTTTTCATATGGAGTCTTGAGCCCCTTCAAGCTCTTTTAGTCCTTTCTAAGATTCCTTCAACGGGGGTCCTATTCTCAGTTCAGTGGTTTGCTGCTGGCATTCGCCTATGTATTTGCTGTATTCTGGGTGTCTCTCAGGAGAGATCTATATCTGGTTCCTGTTGGTCTGCACTTCTTTGCTTCATCCATCTTATCTAATTGGGTGGCTGTATATGTATGGGCCACATGTGGGGGACTCTGAATGGGTGTTCCTTCTGCCTCAGTTCTAAGCTTTGCCTCCCTATTGCCTCCCAAGGGTATTCTTGTTCCCCCTTTAAAGGAGGAGTGAAACAGTCACATTTTGGTCATCCTTCTTGAGTTTCATGTGTTCTGTGCATCTAGGATAATTCAAGCATTTGGGCTAATAGCCATTTATCAATGAGTGCATACCATGTGTGTTTTTCTGTGATTGGGTTACCTCACTCAGGATGATATAAAATTTTCAAATGGCTATGGGAGCAGATTAGATACTGGAGCGAAATGTTTATCAACCTGAAGATATATCAAAAGAATCTATGGAGACGGGTAACTACTGGCACCAACATGGGACAAAACCTCGTTTAAAAATATTAATTTCAGATTCCCAAATGGAAAACACACTGTCCTTTTGAGATTCGGAGGCAGGGAGAATTGGTTTATGGTTTAGTAACACTTCAACCTCCCTTCTAGTCTATTACCTACCAGAGATAGGGGGAAAGAAAGGTTGGTAGGAAACAAGGGTTGTCAACCTGTTTAAAAATAGTTCTTTGAGGATAATTCCAATCTTCATTGTCAGCAATCAAGTCCACTAGCACAGACACCAAATTCAAATCAGAAGCAGCCTCTCCATCCAGAAGAAACTGCAAGGATCTGCCAATCAGCATAAGTCCAAGTCTGCAGAAGTAGCAAGAAGCAGCTGGAATACGACCAGAAGTTCTCCGGTGCATTTCTCTCTACAAGGTGGCAAGAAGCAATGATCAGCCAAGAGAGCAAGGCAAACCAATGGAAGAGCATCTTCAGTGAAGACCAGTGTCACCAAGGCTCAATGACAGCCAGAAAAGAGTTGCATGATGAACAAGATGCTCTTGCATGTGATTGCAAGAGCACAATCTACTGTCTGTTCTGTTATATTTATACCTTTTCCAAATATCATGTGTCCTCTCAAATGTCTACTCCAGCAAAACATCAAGTATCTTTCACCAGGGGGCTTCCAGAAAACACCATATATCTCTTCTCAGGAAAACATCCTCTCATAAGACAGTTTTCAGAATAACTTCACATGACACTACTGAGACTCCAATGAAATGAGAAATCCCCACTTCATTGGTTGTCCTAGTTAGTTTTGTATTGCTCTGAAGAGACACCAAGACTAAGGCAACTCTTATAAAGGAGAACGTTTTACTGGTGCTGGCTTACAGTTTTAGAGCATGAAGGCAGACATGGTATTGGAGGAATCAAGAGTTCTACATCTTGGGCATCCAGATCTGAAGTCATCCAGAAGGAGATTATTTTCCCTATGCCAAGAGAGGACTGCACTGGGTGGAGCTTGGGCACAGAAGGCTTCAAAACCCACCTATATAATGATGTACTTACTCCAATGAGACCACACCTACTCCAATGAGACCACACCTCCTAGCAGTGCCGCATCCTATAGCCAACTATTGAAACATATAATCTACGGATGCCAAAACTATTCAAACAACCACACTGGTTCAAATAAATATAGATACCCAGAGAAGTTCATCAGAACAGAGTGCCTAAAAACAGATAACACTTAATTTGATAAAATAATCTTTATAATAAGGAATGAGAACAACTCATGCTAAAGCAACTGAAAACTATATTAAAAACGAAGTTCTCTATGCATCCAATAATATACAGGGATGGAGTATAGTAGCACTGTCAAAGAAAACTCCAGAAACAAATGGGATGCCAATGTTAGTGATATACTGGTAATTCTAACCCTTAGGAGTAAAAACACGGGGATGCTGAAAGTTCAAGGCAACAGTAGTGTAGTACTCCACTCAGAGTAGCTTAATATAACCCTGTCTTAAAACCTAAAAAAAAGAGAAGGAAGGGAATGAGGGAGAGGTGGAAAGTAAGGAGGAGGAGGAGGGAAAAAACTTTGGCCTAGGTTTAATTTGAATATTCAACATGTAAATCAATAAAAATTATAAACATAAGAAGATAAAAATATTTGTTTAGAAATTGAAAGTAATGTACATAGCACTGAACTGTTTGCTATACACATGTATAAAAAATAATTGATACAAAATAATAACTTGAAAGAGAAATAAAGTATTTAGAAAAAGCAAGTGTTTGAGAAAACACAGAAAATATACAAGCATGTCAAGGAACCTTCATATAAGTCCTGATGCCACATAAATTTAACTTCAACACTTAGGAGGCTGAAGAGGGATGTGAGTTTGGTTTGAGGTACACAGCAAGACCACATATCACTATAAACAAAAATGAATAAGAGATTTTTAAGTTAAAGTCATAAGAAATATCAGCACAAAACCAATATCACAGTCAAACATTTAAAGACTGTTAAAATGAGGCATTGATTTATAGTTTTGCAGTTCTCCTATAAATTCAAACATGTATTTTATCATAGGACTCAGTGCTCTACTTCCACACATATCCCTAAGGCTTGATACTGTTCATCCATCCAAACGCTGAGCTGGAGCAGCCCCATCAATCAATTCTAAAACCCAAGACTAGAATCTACCAGTGTCCATGCACTGGTAAATGGGTCAATAGCACACAGTTCACTAATAACATGAAATTCTACTTAATGATAAGAGAAAAATGAACCATTGCACCCAGCATATGTCCAAAGTAATTATGCCACGGGAAAGAAAAGAGATAGGAGGGGTATGAATAGCATACTTCTATTCCCACCAAGTTCTTCAAAATGCCTATGAGTAGACACTGACAGAAAGTGGTCTTTCTACTAGAGGAAAGAGATAGACACACAGAGACGAGAGGAGATGCATGTTCATCCTGAGACTCGTTGGCAGCATGACTCAGCTGTGGTTTCTCATGGATGGGCTTATATATGTGCAGAGAATTGTATAATGACATGGATGGAAGAAGGTTCATGGACAAAAAAATAATATATCTGAAAAATGGAAAAAAGAATCTTGAGCAATGTGAGTGACATTGCCATACAAGTGCGAAATTATTATACACTATTCATAAATGAAAAATTGATATTGCATCTGAATAATTAATAGAAGAGTACAACCAGTCATAGAAAAAAAAGAGTCCTCAATTCTATATGATTAAAAAGTCTATCTCAAAAATAAGGATAAAATGCAGCCATTTATTTATTTATTTATTTATTCATTTATTTATTTATTTTTTATTCTTTAGTACAGACTTCATCCCCCTCCTGGTTCGTCCTCCAATTGTTCCACATCCCAAGCTTCCTGCCTACCTGCCCTCCATCTCCAAGAGAATGCCCTCCCACCCCCTCATCCCACCATACCTCCGCCCTCCCTGGGGCCCCAAGTCTCTCAAGGATTAGGTGCATCTTCTCTAACTGAGTCAGAGTTGGTAGTCCTCTGCTGTATATGTGTTGAGGACCTCATATCAGCTGCTATATGCTGCCTGGTTGATGGCTCAATGTCTGAAAGATCCCAGGGGTCCAGGATGGTTGAGATTGCTGGTATTCTTGTTGGGTCATCCTCTTTCTCAGCTGCTTCCAGTTCTTCCCTGGGTCACCAGCTTCTGTGTATTGATTGGGTGTACTGAATCTGACTCCTTTAGCTGCTTGTTGGGCCTTTCAGAGGGCAGTCATGATAGGCTCCTGTTTGTAAGGTCATTATAGAATCAGTAATAGTGTCATACCTTAGGACCTCTGCCTGAACTAGATCACAGTTTGGGTCAGTCCCTGAACCTCAGGCTCTTTTCCATTTGTATTCCTGCAGTTCTTACAGACAGGAACAATTCTGGGTCCCCATCCCTCCACTTGATACCCTGTTTTCTGTTTGTTTGTTTGTTTGTTTGTTTGTTTGTTTGCTTGCTTGCTTCATTTTGTTTTTACTGGAGGTGGACTCTACAAGTTCCCTCTCCCCACTGTAGGGAATTTCATCTAAGGTCCCTCCCATTGAATCCTAATCATCTCTCCCCTCCCAAGGTCTCTGGTATATTCTAGAGGGTCCCCCTTCTTCCCAAGGCTGCTTGTTTCAATTCTTTCTGTTGGCCCTCAGGTTTCATTCCTGTTGTCCCCCCAATACCTATCATGTTCCCCTTCTTTCCTCCATGCCGCCTGTTCCACCTAGGTCCCTCCCTCTCTCCCCGATCCTGTGATTGCTTTCTTCTCCCTCCCAAGTGGGATTGAAGCATCCTCACTGTTGTGGATGGTGCTGCTCCTGGGTTGCATCACAAACTTACCCACATCCTAATATCATAGGAATTTTCTATACTAAGGCCATCCTCTCTCTTCTCAAATGGCTCTACCCTGGATGCAGTTGCCTTAAAATCTAGCCAGCACAGCAGTTCTTTGCATTTTTCACTATGTATGTGATGGTACACTTCTTTAATGGTGTCCATGTGTTGTAAAACAGAAGGTTACTTCTGTTTTGATGAGGAGTAAGATCTAAACTTATCTGTGGTTTCAAGGATAGATATTTCAGGATACACTCAGGACTCTCACTGGCTTAAGAATTGTCACATGCATTGTCCTCTAACATGGTTGGAGGAATAAATACATATATGGAAAGACAAAAGAACAAACACAGTCTTTAAATGTTTATATTCTATATATCCTAGTTTTTCCATGAGTATAGGAGCCCTGTTTGCTATAAGATAGGTACAACGTAGATAAGTATAGACAGACAAATGTCCTGCTGTGACCCAACAGTTTTAAATAGGCCCTGATGTAAACAAACACTGATACCCAATGAAATGGTGAGAGTTGCATCTGAGACATACTAAACTCAGCAAAAATTTGGTATAAACACATAAAAATGTAACCCTTTATGAAACCTGATTTTGTGTCAATTTGGCCCAAAATAGAGTTATCTGAAAGGACTGAAACTCATATGAAAAAAAATGCCTCCATAAGATCTATCTGTAAAACATTTTTTTTAATTAGTGATTGATGTGGGAAGACCTGCCCCTTGTAGGTGGTACCTTTCTGGGCTGGTGGTCCTAGATTCTATAAAAATAAAAAATAAATAAAAAATAAATAAATAAATAAATAAATAAATAAATAAATAAATAAAACAGATCAAGCAAGCCATGATGAGCAAGACAGTAAGCAGCACCCCTCATGACCTCTGCAACAGCTCCTACTTACAGGTTCCTGCCCTACTTGAGTTTCCTACCTCATTGCTTTTCATGATGAGCTATTATGTGAAACTGAGTGAAATAAACCCTCTCCTCTCCACGGTAGCTTTGGTCATACTGTTTTATTGCTGCAATAGTAGCCCTTACTAAGACACCTCTTAACTTTTTGAAGACCGAACTGAAATATTACTGAAAATATTTAAAGGAGATTATTTGACTTGGCCTGGAGATTAGAAGATTTCATCTGCTAGCATCAAGAAAGATGGTTGGAAGGTGAGGAGATGACTGTGGAAGGGAGAGGTGATTTGGGCCATGGGGAAGGGTCAGAAACATAGATAGATAGATAGATAGATAGATAGATAGATAGATAGATAGATAGATAGATAGATAGATATAGATATAGATACAGATATATATATATCATATATGTATGAGAAAGTAGGAAGACAAAAGAGACTAATATTACCTCTCCAAAAAGGCTGGTCTTGCATAGCTGAATTCAACCAACTTTACGCCAATAATATATTTTTTTAATGTGTTGTCTCTGTATTGAATATGTACAGGATTTTTTCTTGTTTTCTAAACACTATACTGTAGCAGCTATTTATGTAGGGTTTAAGTTGCTTTATGAATTACAGATTATCAAGATTTGATTTAAAGTCTGCATGAGAATATGCTAATTCTGTGCCATTTACCACAGCACCCCAGATGAATGGATCCTGAGAATAGAAATGTCAAGATACTTTTGGAGGACTTGAAAAACATTTTAGTGAAACAAAAGGCTTTTGGCTTGGACCTACACATGTGTCTGATAGGTGTCCCTTTGAAGTCAGAGGACAAGTCATTACACCAGTTCATGAGCTTGCACTCCAGAGGAGACATGAAGTCTCATCAGATTAAAGACCACTGATCATCACCTCCAGTCAATCACTTTCTACCTACTCCCATTTCTCAGATATCCCTAAGCTGTATCACAGACAGGTAGTTTGGGGATTTGAGTTGCTCACCATCATCTTTGGCTGGCTTGCAAGTAAGCTCTTCCTCTTTTAGAAAACTCATTCCAGTACTGGTGTAGTGTTGGGCTGTCTTAGTGCATTCTGCCTCTCTTCCAGGGGTATCTGGATGCCACCAGCACCCTGGCCAGAGGATGCAGAACAAAGGCTGGAATGAGGAGTCCTCAGTCCATATTTCCATTGAGGCATCAGATGATGCAACACTTGACTGGCAAGAAAACAGCAGGGTCAAGGATGAATGCTGTGGTTCCAGGCCTCGTCTCTGGGTACCTAGGTACTGCTCCTGTACTGCAGGAGACGTAAGAGAAGAGAAAGCCTTCTTTCAGATTCTTGGGCGTGGCTGGTTTAACTGAAGAGCTTCCCCAAGGTGATCTTTAATGAAGCAGTTCTCTGAGACAATCCTTGCTTGTTTACATTGCTTTATTTTATGGTGGATGTGAATGCATATGTTTGTTCAAGGTGAACTTGAGATTAGATATCTCTTGGGAGAAGGAATACCCAAGAAGAGAACTTCATTGGCTTAGGGTATGGAAATGTCTCATTAGCATTTCAGGAATCTCAGGTACTAGCTGTAAGAGTGGGTTTTTATCTGGAAAAAGGAAGTTGAACTTGTAATTTTAACCAATGCCAAATGACACTCTGTAGGTAGAGGTCTGAGGGTTTATGAACTCCCCAAAAAAGGGGAAGTCTTGCCAATGAAGGAACTTCTTCATATAGCCTTGAGCCCCAGAAGTCTATCTGGTCAATGGTAGACTTCAATCTTAATTAGCGGAGTTTTCACATACTGGGCAAAGTTGACCCAGTTTGGTAGCAAAACATAAGATGAAGAACAGCTAAGGAAGGACGGAGGAAAGCAGATCACTCCGCCTTCCCCTTGGGTACCCTGCCCTCTAGATTGCAATTGTATTTTACCTCTAGTTCATAGATCCTAATGGTGGAAATCTCCTGTCCAGACTCATCTCACAGTTCTGTCACTTTCCTGTGTCCTTGGCCAGCTAAAGAGCAGGCCAGGCTTTTCATCCATACCATTGTCTGGCTTCCACTCTCTACTCCAGGATTTTCTGGTAATGTAACAGCTTCACATGAAAATGGCCAGCCTAACTCTGCAAAGAGCTAATCCCTTTACTGAACCTTGTTAACTTCAGAGGGTCTCAGCTTTAGCCCAGAAATGTGCTCTGATCACCTTCAACTGCTTTTCAGTGTGATCCTCCGCATACACCCGATCAAGATTTGAACAGTGGTTACTGCCTTGAAGTGGTATGATCTCACAAAAGGGTGACATCCATATTTGGACAGCCTTAAACAGTCCTCATCCCCGTGTAAATGTCATGCAGTTCTACTAAACTCAAAAGTATCCACTCAAATAAAGAGCCAGTTTGAGCTGCCTTTCGTACCATCAAGTCTGGAGGATTCTCACACATCTTCAAGAATGTTAGAGTTAAATCAATAGTCCCAGCTGCCTGTTCACCTTAAACTCCTCATCGTCAGGATTGTCTCAATGGGTCTGGCTCACTCTCTACTATGCCTGTAAGGTTCTAAAATTAAAAACATAATTATGAAGAGACATTTGTATAACACAGAAGCATCTCAAAAAATGACCTTGCATCAACTCTCGGCTCCTCAACCACATCTACCAAGTCTAGTGGTATAGGGACAGCCACAAATATGTGGGCAACTCAAGTTAGGAGCCTTCTTTGTGACTTGAATACCCCTCTAAGAAACTGGTCCTGAATACATCTGTGTCATAAAACTGACACAAAACATAAACTGGTCCTGAATACATCTGTGTCATAAAATGACACAAAACTTCCCGATTCGTGGAAGCATGGTTCTGTGGAGGCAAGCGTGAATCACCTACCTAGTAGTTAATAAGCACAGGCTACCTCACACGGGAATGGAAGGGCTCAAGAATGTAAGCTATAATGGTCTATTTCTAGGAAATGCTGGTCACCCAGGACAAGCCATTCACATGACTTTGACAGGTGTGGAGCCTGGAGAGATGGGCCCACACCCTTCAACGCTGAAGGTCCATCCACCACTGTTTCCCTTCACCTACCTGTACATGCCATTAAAGAAGAAACAATGAAAGTCTAATGTCAAAATCCACTTGGCCATGTCATAACCCCTGTGTAATATGACACAATGTAAATTCCAATTACACAGTGTGCTTTAGTTGAGAAGACCAGAAGCACTAGGGAAAACTCTACATAATTAGCAGCGAATGCACTCCAGAC